>NC_134797.1:60109138-60189138 GCF_046742065.1 Oratosquilla oratoria
CATGCATTATTATTAAGATATAGTTGGGGATTGGGAGGTAGCATAACCAGGCTGTAAGGTGTCATTACTACGAGATATCTGCCTCCCAATAGGTTAGTATTCTTTCTCTTTCCTCCTCCCCACCCCTACCCTTGAAATACCATTTTCTTTGGAAATATGTAAGTGATATAAAAGTAGATTAGCCGAAGTGGATATTGTGAAAGGCATTCCTATGAAATGCTCGCGTCCCGACAGGTGGCGAGTCATCTAAACGTCCAAGCGTTCAGAATTGAACAATAAAACACAAAGACTATACATGTATGAGGAGTTGATTAATTACACACAGATAACAGAAATATAGTTTGGTTGTGGTGCAGTGTGGCCTTAAGCTGCCCTCTCTTTTGTCGAGGTATTGAACATATCGAAATTATATAGAGAGAAATGAATAACAGTGAGTGTTGTGGCGGAGTGTGGCCTTAAGCTGCCCTCTGTTTAGTTGGGGTACTGAATGACTATTAGTGAGTTTCAGTCAAATTGAGATATGTATTGATACTTGGTGTGAAAATTTCCTGTTTTTGTTTTCATATATCTATGTGTACATGTTATATATATATATATATATATATATATATATATATATATATATATATATATATATATATATATATATATATATATACAGTACCTAATTTACTTAAATGTTGTTTTCATTGTCAGGATTAAGGAACAGCCAGCAGGGATAGTCTGAGGTAAGCTAGCCCAAATGCATTCACAGAAGTTAATTGTTCTTTCTTCTTAGGCCATAAGCTACCAAATAGTCTATTTTCAGTTATCCGTGTTTTTTATCTTGTCTTGTTGTAATATATATATGTATATGTATGTGTATATATATATATATATATATATATATATATATATATATATATATATATATATATATATACAACCACTCCTCGTTTAACGACCTACTCGGTTAACGACAACGCGGAGTTACGACGGGCTTTATGACAGACCAATATTCGTTTAACGTAAATCTCCCGAAGTTACGACATCGTGTACGATAATCAAGTTGGCTGAGGCAAATTTGTATGATGTTTTAAATGAACTTGTACGGTGGATATTAGCTGTGAGGTAAAGTGTTCTGAAGCTTAGGTCTACATTACCATCCTGCAAGCTGCAAAAACTACCTGGAGTACAGTATATACCGGTATTGGTAAATTTTTAGTTTCGACCATGGGCGCTATATAGCAATAGAAAATTAATTATTAATTTTGTAAATTATAATGTATCAGCGTAATATGCAATTTTGTGAGCGGAAATAAAAAACAAAAAAGTGCTAAAACAGATTTCATAAGTAACGAAGTCATGTCGGACGAATGGTACACCATGTTTGTTATGATAGATGCCGACGTCGAAGAAATAAAAGAATGATAGATTCGTCTAAACTAAACTAACCTAAACTAAACTAACCTAACCTGTGTTTAATAAACCATTACCTGCAAATTAAATGTCATCCGGCTTGTCCTCGTTGTCGTCGTCGTGAGAGACGTTGGCGGGCTTTTCAACCACTCTCTCAGCTTGCTGGGTATACAAAGTTCTTGCAGTTTGAAGGAATGCATGTATCTCCGCACCATAACATTCCTTCAAGAAAATATACCTGGCGAGGTAGTCAGAAGTACCGAGGCCGTCAATTGACAGACGACAAGATGGCGTCCCGATCCTATGCTACCGACTTCGTTCATTAGCATATTTGCTTGTAGCAAGGTATTTTTTACTTTCATTTACACCCACAAAATTGCATATTGATACATTTTAATTTACAAAATTAATAATTAATTTTCTATTGCTATATTGCACCCATGGTTGAAACTAAAAAAATACCCCAGTATTTAATATGGAATGTCAGCATACACGGATTTGGTCATATACGGTAATTTCAGGAACCTAACCACGGTAAATAAACAGTAAATAAAGCTTTAATGTACTGTATAAAAGAGGGAAAATACACAAAAATAAAGATACATGTATTGCTGGACATTGTACATACAGTACATGTACGTATATGTATACACTTTTGCTTAATGACCAATTCGGTTAACGGCGCCACGCTGGTCCCAATTGTCGTCGTTAAACAAGGAGTGGTTGTATATATATATATATATTGACATACATATGTATAAGAAGTGTTTGTAAGAATGACATTGAAAGTAGTTACCAAAGTCAGTGAAAGTGAAATAATAAAATTGAGTGTTTTACTGGATCTAAATTTTTTCTCATGAATAACCCTTATGACACACACACACACACCTGGAATAAATTAGATAAGGCAACTGTGTGCAAACACTATTCAAGAATTTAAGAACAAACTTGATGCTGAAAGCATAGCTCCCTTCCCGTATAATACAACTAGGTAGGTAAATATTATATATATATATATATATATATATATATATATATATATATATATATATATATATATATATATATATATATACATACATATATAATGTTACAAAGGTGATGTTGGATTAGGTGGGCAATTATTTTGATATCACATAGTTTAAGGACAGAATCATTCTGCGTGGAAAGGGTATGAGTAATCGTGCAGCAGCAAGGACTATTGGTGCCCAACCAAGGCTAGGTGGGTATGAGTTAATGTATGTTTGGCAACATGGGATGCCTGATCCAAGGGTAAGCATGATAGGCTCATCAGTCCTAAATCAAAGTCTTCCCATGGGGTACGGTGTCTTTCCCCTTTCGATTCACATTTTTGTGTAGAGAATCAAGTATAATTCAGTTAACTACCTCAGACCATAGAGATATAGACAGTGAAAGACTCATGTCTCCCATGGATTGTATGAAACAGCCCTACGTGAGATTATAGACAAAGGGTGAATATGGTGAAACTATGGTGTTCTGAAGAGTGCCTACATAAACTTTTTTCATGTCTTATGGTGTATTACAGAGACCATTTTGTCTGTAATTTCATATGAGTTGTACCATCATATTCAAGTTGTATTAGTGTAAGAAAATAGTGCACATGTTTCCTAAGTGTATGAAGAGTAGTGAAATATATATGGAAAGAAATATAGAAATAAGGAATTCTTGCATAAAGAAAATACTAACAATCAACATACAATTAGGTAAACATGAAAAATATGAAATTGATTGTTATCACTTATATTAGTATCACCTTGTACTAAATAACTAAAATATTTAATTTCTTAAATACTGCATGTCTTTTTTCAGGATATGGGATAAAGGAATTCTTACTTTCATGGTACATCTTCAATGTTTTCATTAAATCCTTGGAAACTCAGTACATGAGTAATAAATGATATCCAAAATTTTATCCTGCTCTAAATATCACATGGCAATCAAGTATGAGTGAAAAATACATATGCAAATGAAAGGGATCCAATACTTGGAATGGAAATCCTTGATGTACTAATCAATTTCTATATCTACTAGAATTCAGTTGTTGTTTTTTCACAGGCTAGCTTGTCATCTCCCCAGTCCTTCCACTTAAACATGATAACTAGTGGATACTATTTTATGGGTGCAGTCATAATGAATAAAAAACATGTTTTCAATGGTTGACCATTCACATTGTGCACCCACTCATGTTGCAATATTGTTGTTTCAAGAGATTCATACATTTGAAATAAATATGAAACAAGCCTGATCTTTGTATATTAATTCACAAAATAATAAACATAGATATGAAGGAAACTGATTGATTAGATTCCATCCAGTGACGATAATGTCATAAGTCAAACTGGAGTTCCCATGACAGGTATGTGTGTACATACAAGATTCCTAAGTTGGAGGCTAAGACAGCTATACAGATTTTCTAGATGCACATGACTGCCAAGTGCCCTGCCACTGCATCTGCCAAACAAGAAAAGGCCAAGTTACCCACCACTAGGCTCATTGATGGAGACGTATCCCATTATGAAATATTTCATCACAATGTTACTAGTCAAATATGTACATCCAACTTAGCCCAGATTATATCACTTTGTAATCTTTATTAATTAGTTACCTTTTGTGTTGTATGGGAAATATTCCCTTGTACGTAACCCTCAGGAAACTGATAAGTCCAATTAAGGCAGACATATACATTTGTAAGAATCTGAGTTACATATGCAGACAATGAACTAAAATTGTTGGCAGCATTCACCTCCCTACACTGTATATTACTTTGGGTACCCAGTTGGGCATCTTTTTTCATGCTAGGATTTCATCACCACAACAATAGATGTAAGTTAACTGGTGGTTCCATAGATATTTTTAGTAATTTTGTTAATAGGAACATATCATGGTGTTCAGTTAAGAGAAGATGTGGGGAACCATGTGAGGGATTATAGTAGAGACATGTGGACTGCTATACAAGATTAATTTTGCTTTTCTATATGGATGAAGAGATAATGAACAAACTCACAGAATCCTTGATTTATCCAAGACTAGAATATACATCAGTAGTATGGTACCACACAAGATAAGAGGACTTTAAGAGGTCATGGTAACAATTTAAGAAAGACCACTTGTCTAAAGGATGTGAAGCAATACAGTTTTCCATAAAGATAGCTTAGAAAGGAAATTAAGGATATTGACCAAGTTGAAACCATACATGAACTTGAGGCTAGGTATCATAAATTGGAGAGTAGGAGAAGGGACCCAATGAGCATTACTCTTTTCTTTTATACTACAGTTAGGTAAATATATGTAAAGTTATGAGCAACCTTGAGCAACCATGTGCTAAGAGCAGCAGTGCCCAATGAGCAGCTATGTCCCACTGGAGAGCGATCATAAAGATAAGAAGGTTTTAAGAGGTCATGAGAACAAATTAAGGAAGACTTCATGTCTAAAGGATGTGAAGAAATAGTTTTCCATATAGATATATAAATACTTGGAATAGCTTAGGTGATATAGCCCAAGCTGGAACAATACATGAATTCAAATCTAAATATGATAATTGGAAATCAAGGATATAGATTAAGTTGGAACTGTACATGAATTTGAGGCTAGGTATGATAAATTGGAGAGTAGGAGACAGAACCCAATGAACATTGCTCCTTTCTTGTATACAACAATTAAGTAAATAGATCATTCTGTCGTAAGTGAATTGGCAAAGTGGTTATAGTGCAACAGAAGAGATGAATTCTCAATGAACACAACCTCCTATTAGTTCATGTACATTAGCTTAGAGCATTTTCTTTATCCCTTGCTCTTCAGTATGAGCTCAATACCTAATTTTCAGTGTATTCAAATAGATTAGTTCAAGATACTTGGTCTTTTCCATACCTTAACGACATTCACCTTCATCCCTTTTTTCCTCCTCCTCAGGTGACACATGGTGAATTAAGAGAATAGAGTCTCTGTGCCTTTGTCCTTAGCAATGCAATGGACATTATTCCACCACACACTAGTTCTATGCTAGCCCTAGCCTTTCTTTGGCCCTTTGAGCCAGGATAAGTTGTATTTTATTGTATCAGCTCCCACATACATACCTCAGTAAAGTGATGTTTGGTCTTGACTTTGTCAGGCATATGTTGCCCTTTCTTTTTTCAGTTTGGAATTATTGCTTGCCAATGGTCTCACTAGTGAGTTAGTTCATGCTCATCAAGTTAGCAAGAAGCCTTAACTTTGTATGGCTCATATTACCCTTTTTTCCAGTTTCTCAAGTTGTTCATTGACATTGGTAAATTTGTGCTCCTCATTTGCAGCAACCTTAGCTTTGTTAGGCTCATACTACCCTTTCTTTTCCCAGTTTATTGGATTACCAGTTGTTGGTTCTGCTAGAGTGGATGAATTCATCTTTCTCATATAAGAAAGCTGTAGTAGTTCTGTTTGGTATCAGCCACTTAAGTTTAATAGTGTAGTAGTAAAATAGGTTCTTATATTGGAACCAGTGACTAATATGGAAGGACCAAAGGACAGTTTGATAAGTGGCCTAATTAAGTTTGATAGATTCTTTCCCTTTACAGGAAACAGATGGCATAATCTGAGAAATCAATGAAAAACTGTATGTGCCAGACATGTTCAATTAATCTTTAATTTTTTAAAAGGATCTAGAAAATTCCCTTGCTTCCATTCATATCCAGTTGAACCTGTAAAACAGTAGTAGTAACAGTTGAAGCTGAATTATGACAATTAATCCACTGTCCTTGGTTTCTTTTGCAGAAGACCTGTGGCTTCAAGAAAACAAGTAACAGCCTCTAGTCGGGACCATAAGTCATTTAGAGAAGAGATATTGTGTTGTTGTCTGGGGATTGTTAGTGCAGGGCATAGTATTATAAGTTGTTCTGTGTCTCCTGTGTGGTGGTTGCATCCCCTATTGGGATGCTTTCATTCCCCCAAGTCTATAGTGCAAGGTACAAAGTTCTGAACTATGTACACTGAACTTATTTGAGTTTATACCATGTTGTAATCTTCACTAATATAGTTACCTTTTAAGTGTTGTATGGGAGATATTCCTGCAAAGGACTGAGTTGATCAATTTGATTATGGTAGATATCATATTTGTGGGACACAAGTTATGTATATAAACATCAAACTGAAGTTATGGATGGTATTTGTTTCCCCTATATTACTTTTAGTATCTAATTGGGCATTCATTACCACAACAAGTTTACTTAAGTATTGTATTAAAGTGCCAGTTGCTGACAAGTCTATTAAGATAAACACTAAATGTGAGGATGGAGCCTTTATTAGTATGATGTTTTGCTTATTACAGCTTTTTCAAGTACATAGTCATAATACACATGACTAAAATTAGATAAGAGAATTGGGGGGAATGAGGGGGAGGGAGGATGAGAGGGGGGGAAAGAGAAATGGAGGTACTCGTGTGTATTACAACTACTTACTTGAAAAAGCTGTACCGTAATAAGTGAAACATTGTACTAATAAAGCCTCCATCTTCACATGGTGTTTACTTAGGTATTGTTTATTAGTATTAGGTATTGTATTAGTTCCTTAGATATTATCAGCATAATTGTTGGGTTGCTACTAGGTGCACATCATGATGTTCAGTTGAGAGCAGTTTGGAAGAAATGTGAAGACACATTACAAGTAGCCATGTTCTGAGAGCAGTTGCGCCCAGCAAGCAGCTATGTCATACTGAAGAGTTGCCATGTAGACCTGTACAGATCATCCCATCATAACCAAACTGGTTAAGTGGTTATGGTGCAGCAGAAGAGCTGAACACCCAGTATATCCACCTATTACTTCTTGCATAATAGCTTAAGGAATTTTTTCCCTCCCCATCCCCTTCCCCTTTTATCTATTTATTCTTATCATCATCATTATATATATATATATATATATATATATATATATATATATATATATATATATATATATATATATATATATATATATATCACAAAGTTATGTTGTAGCACATTTGTAAAATAATACTGATGACCTACTTTCGGAGAAGAATAAGCAAAAGTATAAAGATCTGTATATTTCGATCACTAACTGTGATCCTCTTCAGCAGATGTGAATTACAGAGTAGAGAACAATGTGTATTTATACAGAAGTAGTGAGGTCAGCAGGAAGGGACAGGGGCTCAGGTCACATGTCCAGCGTTGTGTGGACCTTGGTGGCTTTTGTCCACTGCTAATGTAAAAGGTAACATTTTAATTATTGCAAATGAAGATATACAATCTGGTGACCATTGACCATAAGAAATATCATAATTTGGGAAATTGTTTATCAAAGAGGATTCTACCATTTTTCTTCTGAAACTGCATTTGGATTTGTAAATTATTTCAGCATTGTCCCAATTCATCCGATGGTTTTTGTTGGCAACATGCTGAAATATGGCGGAATTTTCCTGCCCTTATTTTACTGAGTTCTTGTGTTCTTTGACCCTGGTGGTGAGGTCTCTACCCATTTGTCCCCAATATACATCCTTGCAATCTAAACAAGGTAACCTATAAACTCCAGGAGTTGTATTACTCTTGGATCTAAGATGTATATTGACAACTTTACTGAACAAGTTGTTGGGATAATTGAAGATAAAATTTACTTTTTCTTTTGGTAACAAATGAGACAAGTCATTAATTGATTTGTTGTAAGGTAATTTTATGCAACTATTATCCCACTCATGATTCATGGCGGAATGGGAATCTGATTTGTAAAAACTAATTTTGGCCTTACTAAGAGCTTTTTGTAAAAACCACGATGGGTATCCTAATTTTGTTAATTGACTTCTTACTGAAATTAGTCCCATGTCTAAATATTGTGAACTACAAATTCTCAAAGCCCGTAAGAATAGGCCTGAAGCAACACTATATTTTATTTTGTCTGGATGGTGGCTAAAGAAATGTAGGTAGCTCCCTGTGTGGGTGGGCTTCCTATAAACTGTGAATGATAAAGACTGCATTTCTAATTATTATGATATCTAAAAAAGGTAATTTATGATCTATTTCCCATTCCACCTTGAATTTGATGTTGTTCATTAGGTGATTAAGTTTGTTGTAAAATTCTTGGAAGGAACCCTATTCATTGTCCCAAACCGTAAAGATGTCATCAACATATCTGTGCCAAAACATTGTGGGTGGTTTTATTCCCGGTAGTAGCACTGATTCAAAATATTCCATATATAAATTGGCTAGAACTGGCGAGAGATTAGAGCCCATGGAACATCCGAATTTCTGTTTAAAGTAAAGATCTTTGAGTGAAAAAACATTAGTGTTGACGCAAAGTTTTGTTAAGCTTATTATTTTTTCCAGTGGCAGTGGTAGCTGGTTTTGGTATGGTTGTAATTTTTCCTCCAAAAACTCTAGAACTACCGTTACATCAATCTGTGTGAATAACGAAACTACATCTAGACTTAGTAATTTTCTGCTCCTTGGTAGGTTGTGACTTTTGATCTTTCTTATAAAGTCTTCTGAGTGTTTTATGTGAGACTGAGAAACAACCTACATACGGTGATAGTATTTGTGTGAGCCATTTTGAGGTCTTATGTGTACAAGAATTCCTATTTGATATGATGGGTCTGAGAGGAATGCCGTCTTTGTGCAATTTTGGAAGACCGTAAAAATTGGGCAACTGAGGATTAATGACTTTCAGTTTTTGGAAAGTATCTTTGCCTAAGATTCTAAGCCAAGAACTTGTCAAACTCTACGATATAGTCTAATACATGATTTTTAGTTGGGTGCATGGCAAAATTGACTCCTAGTCCCAACACTTCTAATTCATGGCGAGAAAGGGTGATATCAGATAAATTTACCACATTTTCAGTCAGTGAAAACTTGGACCACACACTATTGTTACATAACCCAATTAGTTTCTTATTAAGAATTTCTAAATGTTTATCGCTGACATGGGAGGCTTTGTTAATAGCTGATCTAGAAAGTAATTGGTAAGTAGAGCTCATTAATTTGAAATTCTTAATAAGAAACTAATTAGGTTATGTAACAACAGTGTGTGGTCCAAGTTTTCACTGACTGAAAATGTGGTAAATTTATCTGATATCACCCTTTCTCGCCATGAATTAGAAGTGTTGGGACTAGGAGTCAATTTTCCCATGCACCCAACTAAAAACCACGCATATCGTAGAGTTTGACAAGTTCTTGGCTTCAAATAATTATGATAAAGACCTACATTGTTTAAAAGGTATTCTCATGCATGGTATTTTGGATTGTTTTAAAGATGACTGTGAATTACCAAAATGATACAAACTGGCTGTAGAAAATCTCACAAATCGTAAGGATGTCACCATATCCAGGGCAGATAAAGGAGGGAAATCAGTTATTCTTAATAACTTAGAATATGAAAACAAAGTTCATGATCTATTAAATGATAAAAACACATATGAACAACTGTCCAAAAATCCAATAAAAAGCACTGCCTCAGAATCTAACAAACATGCCATTAAAATCTTAGGCAAAGACATGTTCCAAAAACTGAAAGTCATTAATCCTCAGTTGCCCAATTTTTACGGTCTTCCAAAATTGCACAAAGACAGCATTCCTCTCAGACCCATCATATCAAATAGGAATTCTTGTACACATAAGACCTCAAAATGGCTCACACAAATACCATCATCATATGTAGGTTGTTTCTCAGAGTCTCACATAAAACACTCAGATGACTTTATAAGAAAGATCAAAAGTCACAACCTACCAAGGAGCAGAAAATTACTAAGTCTAGATGTAGTTTTGTTATTCACAGATTGATGTAACGGTAGTTCTAGAGTTTTTGGAGGAAAAATTACAACCATACCAAAACCAGCTACCACTGCCACTGGAAAAAATAATAAGCTTAACAAAACTTTGCGTCAACACTAATGTTTTTTCACTCAAAGATCTTTACTTTAAACAGAAATTCGGATGTTCCATGGGCTCTAATCTCTCGCCAGTTCTAGCCAATTTATAAATGGAATATTTTGAATCAGTGCTACTACTGGGAATAAAACCACCCACAATGTTTTGGCACAGATATGTTGATGACATCTTTATGGTTTGGGACGATGAATGGGGTTCCTTCCAAGAATTTTACAACAAACTTAATCACCTAACGAACATCAAATTCAAGGTGGAATGGGAAATAGATCATAAATTACCTTTTTTAGATATCTTAATAATTAGAAATGCAGAGTCTTTATCATTCACAGTTTATAGGAAGCCCACCCACACAGGGAGCTACCTACATTTCTTTAGCCACCATACAGACAAAATAAAATATAGTGTTGCTTCAGGCCTATTCTTACGGGCTTTGAGAATTTGTTCATACATATACCAAGGTTTTTTCCCCCTTACTAGGGAGGTACCCAAAAAGGAAAAGGCATAAAATCATTCCCACCCATTCCATCCCTGAATACACTCCACACCCCTCCACCCTCCCTCTTATCTTAGCACCTCCTGGATGACGGCTCATCCCTGCACCCTGTCCACTGCCCTGGGTCAGAAGCAGTGTCACAGGACACAGCACATCCACAGCAAGGCCGCTTCATTAAATCGGCGACCCCCCCTCTCCATTCTCCCATGCATAAAAGGAGAAGATGGGGAGAAATCCCTTCGAGCTGCATCAAAATTTGCTCACACATACTACCTCACCCCCCATCCCCCTACCCATTCCACCTGATGCATCACATCATCATCCATATACAATCATTCTCCATTCACCCGTCTTCTGTCCTCTCCCGTCCTTCCTCAACAGACATTCCCCTCTTCCCCAAAGCCCCCTTCACCCCATCCATCCACCTCATCCTAGGTCGTCCCCTCATATTCACTCCCTCCACATCTGCCTTCCATACCTTTTACTAGTCTTTCTTCACTCATTCTTTCCATGTGTCCAAACCATCCTAATACTCTTTCATCAACCCTATCTCCCAACTCCCTTTCCAGGTCCTAGAGCTGTAGCGTCTACGTCGTGGGACCAACCCCCAACCCCAAGAGTTGGGGGCCAAACAGCAGCAACCACCCCTGGCCATCAGCTCTACGCAGGTGGCACCGATCCCCAAGAGGAGCTACGCCTGCCTTGGGGAATACCACTATCCTTTTTCCCAACATGCAATGTTACGTTTTTTCTGCACCGAGGGGTGATTTTCCGGCGATCACCCCTCTTCTTTTACTTTTAGCCGGAGATGTAGAGAGCAATCCTGGGCCCACCACAAAATACACATGCCCAACATGCTCTAAACCCATTACTTCGAGCAGACAGACAAAGGGCTCAGTTCAGTGCAATATGTGCAAAAACTGGGCCCACCTCACTTGTACAACACTTGCTGACACAAACCAATACACAAACACTTGGACATGTTCTACCTGCCCTCCAGTAACCCCACTCCCACCTCCCCAACCACAGCCAGCACCCTTACCCACTCCCAATTTCCCTTTGCCCTTACCCCCGATCAGTACTCCCCTTCCTTTGTCCCCGATCTCTCCTTTCCCTCCCTCTAACCCAGATCCTACACCTTCCCCATTACCACCCCAACCTCAACCCCAAACGGCAACATACAACACATACAAAACACACAACATCAACATATTACAACACAACATTGACGGTATTAACACGAAAAAACATGAACTTGAACACTTTCTTAAACAACACAACATACACATTGCAATTATACAAGAAACAAAACTAAGACACTCACACAAAACACCATCATTTCATAATTACACCACCATCAGACAAGACCGGACCAACGGCAATGGCGGTGGACTCATCACCCTGATCCATCACTCCATCTGTTTTGTGGACACAAGTGCCACAACCAAAATTCTCCTCCCTACCACAGATAACACAACAGAAATCCAATCCATTCGAATCCGCACAGGCAACAAATCAACACTGACAATAGTTAACATGTACATTCCCCCACAATCATCCCCCACAGTTCCAAACACCTTCAGGCCTCAATTTAGCCAACTAGCCTCAATCCCCAACCTGATCATGGGTGGTGACTTCAACGCCAAGTCGTTTGCCTGGTATGTCGACAACCCTGACACAGACAGAGGGCTTGATATACAGACTCAGTTTGACACATTGACTATCATGAACAACACACATAATCATACACATATCCCACACCAAGCCCTCTACACTCCCTCCTCTCCTGATATCACCTTCTGCTCCCCCTGCCTAACCCCAACATCATCATGGAGAGTGGTCGGAACCCTTGGTTCTGACCACCTTCCAATCATCACCACCAAAACATGATGCACCCCAGTTGGCCACAGACACACATACACCAATTACAAGAGAGCTAACTGGGAAGCTTTTACTAAAGAGACACAACAACATTTTGAAACACTTAACAGTACACCAATCACAAACATAAACAATGCTGTGCACACTTTTAATACAATCATACAAAATGCAGACAAGAGATACATCCCTAGAGGCAACAGAAAATCACACAACCCCAACTTCACACCAGAAATCCAAGACCTCATCAGACAACGTGACACACGTAAACATGATACCCCCACACCTATCCCTCAAAACATAGCAGACCAAATACAAACACTAAACAATGTGATTGCTAATAAAATACACGAACAAAAAACACAAAATTGGCAAAACTTTATCAATGCACTTGATCACAAAACAAACACCAGCAAATTGTACAAAACACTCAACAGCATTACACTATCCAACAGTAACCCTACACGCTCTCACGCAGCAATAATCACAACAACAGATAATCTACCCTCAAACAGACAACAAGCAAACGCACTCATACGTCATTTTGCACAGACAAGCCATCTCACTTCTCACCCTGACGACCGACGCACTATTCGACGTAAGAAAGACTTTCCCACAGACTCAGACTATACACCCTTCATAGACAGTCAGACAAAACTCATAATACATAATCTCAAGCACTCATCTGCCTGTGGCCCTGATAACATAAGCAACATCAACCTAAAACACATTGGACCACAAGGTATACACGCACTCACAAACATTGCAAACTACAGCTATTCACACAACACTATACCTGACATCTGGAAGCATGGTAAAATAATCACCATTCCAAAACCGAACAAAGACCCAACAATCCCAACATCGCACCGCCCAATCACACTTCTCTGCACCCCCTCTAAAGTCATTGAACGCCTAATACTTAAACTTGTCACACCACATATTCCCCTTGCTGACTCACAACACGGTTTTACGCCACTACACTCCACAAACACTCTTCTGATAAACCTCACACAAAGAATTTTAGATGGCATCAATTCAGATAGGCCCCACCACAGAACACTTCTCGTAACATTAGACATTAGTAAAGCTTTTGATGCTATCCCCTGCCACAACCTAACAAATAAAATATATAACACAGACATGCACAATAACACCAAAAGATGGCTGGCCAATTATCTGGCAGGTAGGAATGCTTACGTGTCATATAATGGCCAATCATCGCACATCAGAAACATTAAGAATGGAGTACCACAGGGCTCAGTTCTATCCCCCACACTATTTAATCTATACATGCATGACTTACCCACACCAGACAACTCAGAAATACAAATCTCTTCCTACACAGACGACATAACAATCACATGCACACATCGTAACACAGACAAAGCTGCAGAAATAATCCAGCCATACCTTGATACACTCAACACATGGTTCATCACAAACAGACTCAAAATAGCTCCAACCAAATCTACAGCAACACTTCTCACCAACTGGACAATAGAACACAAATACATACCTCATCTCTACATCAACAACACTCTAATACCACACACAAACACACCGAAAATTCTTGATGTAACATACGATACATCCATGTCTTTCAAACAACACATCACAAACATAAAAAACAAATGCACACCTAGACTTAACGCACTTAAGTCAATCACTGGAACGACATTTGGACAAAAAGAAACTAATATAACAATATACAAACAATGCATACACTCAGTGTTGAATTATGCGAGTCCCGCATGGGCTCCTAATCTCAGTGAGACACACCACAACACCCTTCAAATCATACAAAACAAAGCCCTAAAAACAATTACAGGCTGCACAAATACAACATCAACAGACCATTTACACCATGAAACAAAAGTCCTCAAAGTCAAGGACCACCTCGACATGAGAGGCACACAAACACTTGCCGCAGCCACCACAAACACATCACACCCGCTACACTACATAGCAGAACACCCACACACACCAAGAAACATTAAAACAACACCCAAAGACCTTTATTACGCACAAATACTCTCTCTTCCTCCACAACCACCAAATACCAGCCTCCGGAAACATATTCATAATCATATCACACACAGCTCCATTAACACACTGAAAGACAACACACTGCTGCATGCCAGACCCCCTGATATCCACCCTTCTGAATCCTCTCCCCCACGAAAGGACAGAGTCCACTTGGCCAGACTGCGGTGTGGCCACCACCCAGCACTTCTAAGCTACCAGAAGAGGCTGGATGACCGCATTATGAAGAGCTGCCCAGGATGTAACACTTCACCCCATACCATACAACACATAATGGAAGACTGCATTATACACAATCATGCATGCAAACAACACAAAATACACTCTATAAAGGATTTGTGGGAAAACCCAGTTTCGGCAGTAGCATTCCTTGGGGAGACGGGACTGCTCGGACAGACAGTCTAGGGAACGACAACAACAACAACTCCCTTTCCACCCCTGTTCTCCTCCTCACCTCCTCATTTTTCACTCTATCTAGCCTAGTAACCCCCATCATACTTCTCAGACACCTCATCTCAAACACATTCAAACTCCTTCTCTCTTCCTCTCTTTTGTTCCATGTTTCTGCCCCATACAGTGCTGTTGGCACAATCACTCCTTCATACAGTCTCCTCTTAGCATCCATTCCCAAATGTCTATTCCTCATTACACTTTTTAATCCACCAAGGCATTTACTTGCTTCTCTCAATCTACATTCTACCTCCACCTTCACTCCACTTTTTCCTGCCACATTTGCAACCAAGTATCTAAAACTATCCACTTCCTCCAGTCGCTCTCCCTTAATGCTCACTTCCAGTCTACTGCCACTTTCACCCCTTGTACATCTCATCACCTTACTTTTACCCACATTTATCTTTATCTTTCTTCTATCACATACTCTCCCAAACTCTGTCACCAGCTTCCTCAATCCCTCCTCCGATCCTGCCACAAGCGCAGTGTCATCCGCAAACAACAGCTGGCTCACCTCCCACTTTTCTCTATTTTCTTTAATCATCTCCAATCCCTGACCCACTACCCTTGCATTTACCTCTTGCACAACCCCATCCATGTATAAGTTGAACAGCCAGGGCGACATGACGCATCCTTGACGAAGTCCCACCTTTACCTCGAACCACTCACTCTCCATTTCTAATCCTGACACAAGCTCTACTACTCTCATAAAAACTCTTGACAGCTCCTAGAAGCTTTCCTCCTATCCCATAAATCTGCATAACCTCCCACAGTGCCTTTCTGTCTACCCTATCATAAGCCTTTTCCAGATCCATAAAAGCCCAAAAAACATCCTTCCCCTTTCCTATAGCTTTCTCACATATCTGTCTTACCACAAAGATCTGATCTACACAACCTCTACCCGTCCTAAATCCACACTGTTCCTCACCAATTACTCCCTCTGTTCCTCTCCTAATCCTCTCAATCAAGATCCTTCCATAAGCCTTCCCAACTACACTTAACAAGCTAATCCCTCTGAAACTACTACATTCACACTTGTCCCCTTTTCCCTTGTAAAGTGGAACTATACAGGCACTCCTCCAGTCCTCTGGCACTCTACCCTCTCTCCAGCAAACATTAAATAACCTCACCAACCAGTCCACCATCACTGTACCTCCTTTTTTTAGACATTCTGCATGGCATCCATCCAGACCAGGTGCCTTACCTGCTTTCATCATCTTAACAACTGTCTTCACTTCATCCTTCCTTATTTCTCCTCCATTTTCCTCACTCATCACTCTCATTTTCTTAGCATTTTCCACTGCATCTATCTTTCCTTCCCTATCCTCCTTCACATTTAGCAACTCCCTAAAATATTCTGCCCATCTTCCCCTTACTGCCTTCTCTTCCATTATCATCTCTCCATCTGCACCTTTTACCTCTTCTTCTCTACTTGATTCGCCTCCTCTTCCTCTCTTAATTTCTTTCCAAAACATCTTTTTATTACTTTCAAAATTTTCTGTCATACTCTTACCCCCACTTCACATCTGCTCTCCTCTTTGCCTCCTTTACCTTTTGCTTTACTTCTCTTTTCTTTTCTTTGTAGTTCACAATATTTAGACATGGGACTAATTTCAGTAAGAAGTTCATTAACAAAATTAGGATACCCATCGTGGTTTTTACAAAAAGCTCTTAGTAAGGCCAAAATTAGTTTTTACAAATCAGATTCCCATTCCGCCATGAATCATAAGTGGGATAATAGTTGCATAAAATTACCTTATAATAAATCAATTAATGACTTGTCTCATTTGTTACCAAAAGAAAAAGTAAATTTTATCTTCAATTATCCCAACAACTTGTTCAGTAAAGTTGTCAATATACATCATAGATCCAAGAGTAATACAACTCCTGGAGTTTATAAGTTACCTTGTTTAGATTGCAAGGATGTATATTGGGGACAAATGGGTAGAGACCTCACCACCAGGGTCAAAGAACACAAGAACTCAGTAAAATAAGGGCAGGAAAATTCCGCTGTATTTCAGCATGTCGACAACAAAAACCATCGGATAAATTGGGACGATGCTGAAATAATTTACAAATCCAAATGCAGTTTCAGAAGAAAAATGGTAGAATCCTCTTTGATAAACAATTTCCCAAATTATAATATTTCTTATGGTCAATGGTCACCAGATTGTATATCATCATTTGCAATAAATAAAATGTTACCTTTTACATTAGCAGTGGACAAAAGCCACCAAGGTCCATGCAATGCCGGACACGTGACCTGAGCCCCTGTCCCTTCCTGCTGACCTCACTACTTCTGTATAAATACACATTGTTCTCTACTCTGTAATTCACATCTGCTGAAGAGGATCACAGTTAGTGATCGAAATATACAGATCTTTATACTTTCGTTTATTCTTCTCCGAAAGTGGGTCATCAGTATTATATATATATATATATATATATACATATATATATAAATATATATATATATATATATATATATATATATATATATACATATATATATATATATATATACACATAAATATATGTATATATATATATATATATATATATATACACATACATACATACATATACCAAGGCTTTTTCCCCCTTACAAGGGAGGTACCCAAAAATGAAAAGGCATAAAATCATTTCCACCCATTCCATCCCTGAATACACTCCACACCCCTCCACACTCCCTCTCTCATCTTAGCACCTCCTGGATGATGGGTCATCCCTGCACCTTGTCCACTGCCCTGGGTCAGAAGCAGTGTCGCAAGACACAGCACATCCACAGCAAGGCCGCTTCATTAAATCGGCGACCCCCCCTGTGTCCCCCCATGCCTAAAGGAGGAGACGGGGAGAAATCCCTTCAGGCTGCGTCAAAATTTGCTCACACATACTACCTCACCCCCCATCCCCCCACCCATTCCACCTCATGCATCACATCATCATCCATATACAACCATTCTCCATTCACCCCTGTCTTCTGTCCTCTCCCGTCCTTCCTCAACAGACATTCCCCTCTTCCCCAAAGCCCCCTTCACCCCATCCATCCACCTCATCCTAGGACGTCCCCTCATGTTCACTCCCTCCACATCTGCCTTCCATACCTCTTTTACTAGTCTTTCTTCACTCATTCTTTCCATGTGTCCAAACCATCCTAATACTCTTTCATCAACCCTATCTCCCAACCCCCTTTCCACCCCTGTTCTCCTCCTCACCTCCTCATTTTTCACTCTATCTAGCCTAGTAACCCCCATCATACTTCTCAGACACCTCATCTCAAACACATTCAAACTCCTTCTCTCTTCCTCTCTTATGTTCCATGTTTCTGCCCCATACAGTGCTGTTGGCACAATCACTCCTTCATACAGTCTCCTCTTAGCATCCATTCCCAAATGTCTATTCCTCATTACACTTTTTAATCCACCAAGGCATTTACTTGCTTCTCTCAATCTACATTCTACCTCCACCTTCACTCCACTTTTTCCTGCCACATTTGCAACCAAGTATCTAAAACTATCCACTTCCTCCAGTCGCTCTCCCTTAATGCTCACTTTCAGACTACTGCCACTTTTACCCCTTGTACATCTCATCACCTTACTTTTACCCACATTTATCTTCAGCTTTCTTCTATCACACACTCTCCCAAACTCTGTCACCAACTTCCTCAATCCCTCCTCCGATCCTGCCACAAGCGCAGTGTTGTCCGCAAACAACAGCTGGCTCACCTCCCACTTTTCTCCATTTTCTTTAACCATCTCCAATCCCTGACCCACTACCCTTGCATTTACCTCTCGCTCTACCCCATCCATGTATAAGTTGAACAGCCAGGGCGACATAACGCATATATATATATATATATTCTTCAGTTCAGTCCCTCATTCCAAGAGAATAATCAAGTGATTCAGTTTAAGGTACTGCATTGCTTTTTTTTTCCCATGACTATGTGATATTGTAGCCAACACAGTGAACACTTTAAGAAGGGTTAACCATGTTAGTTACAACATCCATGCCCAACTTTCTTTCAGAGCTAGGGTGAAACATAGTAAATTAGGAGAAAGTGAAGTTCCTGTAGCCTACCTATGCTCCTAGCTATGCAGTGGGCACTATTCCACTACACATGCCTTAGTCAACTTGTTCTAGTAGTGACTAATATCTTATAAGTGACTTGCCAGGTTGTACACTAGTGACTTGATAGTATTCTAGGGTTTGCCTCTACCCATCTACATCTTCTATGCTAGATCTGGTGAGGGTCTGACAAGCCAAACAAGAACTGGTGTTGGTTAATATTTATCCCCTGAAGTTGCAGGGGATAAAACAAGAGCATGGTCAAACCATCACTTTTGCCAACATTATGGCTGCTGCTAGGAGCTGTGGCTTCAAATCCAAATGCAAATAGTAGAGGCAGATCTGTTCTGATGACATGGTTCTGTGCCAACTATTGTCTTAGTCTCAATGATAGTGCAGGCTGATCGTCTTGCAGACACCAAGAAATACACAGTTAACAAGGAAGTGGTGGCCTAGAGAAGCCAAGAGACGATGGCTACAGAGGAATTAAGCAGGTTCATGTCTGGCTACAAGCAACTAAAGCCGGGTGTTGAGATTGGATAACATAAGCATAGTGGTAAGGGTGCCCATAGTAATAGGGAGAAAGTGTTCTTCTACAACATCTGCTGCTGTGGTTGAAAGGGGTATCTCTTTCAGCAGTGGGCAAATACAGAAGAGTGCCTGTGAGAAACATGAATCTATTTCAGAGGTAATTAGAACATGTTGCAGGAAATGTAAGCTCTAAAGCAGGTTCAGCTTATTGTAAAGCCAAAAAATAAAGACATGTTTTGATTTAACGTGTCAGCAATTTAAAATGTGTCAAATACTAACATTGTAATGAGTGACAGTATTATTTTTAGTACCATGAAAGAAAGAAATGCAGGGAAACAGGTCCAACAATGAATGCAGTTCAATAATCCTGTCAATATAACATACAGCATCAAAACACTGCTACACTTACGTGAGGAGAAACTGGCGGAGTTTGCCCAGGGCTATCACTTTCACAGCCCCCTCCTACAGCAGATGTAGTGATTATTTCAGGAGTATCTCTGTTATCTGGTATGGAGAGTGGATCTTGTGTTTTACCTTTCATGTCTGGAGTTGCTAAAGATGATTGCTCTTTAAAACGAAGGCCACTGACATCACAAACAGTTTCTTGTTCACATTTTGCAACACATTTCTTGTGACAAATAATTCCACATTCACCACATTGGTTGGCATCCTTTAACCATATCTGCAAAAGAAAAGGAGGAAAGCTTTTAAGAGCAGTCAAGAGTTTTTACAAGAGTAGTAGAGCTTGTGTTAGAATCAGAAATGGAGAGAGTGAGTGGTTTGAGGTAAAGGTGGGACTTTGCCAGGGATGTGTTATGTTGCCTTGGCTGTTCAATTTATACATATATGGGATGGTGTGAGAGGCAAATGCAAGGGTAATGGGTTGGGGATTGGAGATGGTTAAAGAAAATGGAAAAAAATGGGAAATAAGCCAGTTGTTTGCTGACAACACTGTACTTCTGGCAGGATCAAAGGAGGAACTGAGGAAGTTAGTGTCAGAGTTTGGGAAGGTGTGTGAAAGAAGTAGATTGAAGATAAATATGGGTAAAAGTCAGGTGATGAGATGTACATGGGGAGAAAGAGGCAGCAGACTGAAGTGAGAATTAAGGGAGACAGATTACAAAGGATTACAAAGGCGGAGCATGCCGACAGGAGACCTTTTGATCCATATCTAGGTCGGATGCAAAAAAAAAAAAAAAATCATATTAATAATAAAATAATAAATAAAATAAAAACTATAATAATGTAAATAACAAATAAAATACATAAATAAATGCATAGGTATAGTTAAATAATAAACAAACAGGTAAATAGTAAATAATAATAAATTGACATATAACTAATAATAAATGAAAATCAGACAGACAAATGATAAAACAAAAACAAATAATATAAGATAAATTATAATCATTACAGCATCTTACTTAGGTATTTATATAAATGATTCTTAAAGCTTCGAACTGAACTACATTGCACTACTTGTGCAGGAAGTTTATTCCATTCATTAACTACACGGTTGGCAAAGTTGTTTCTACCTACTTCCAAATTGAATCTATTTCCGGACAGTTTGAGACCATTGCTTCTTGTTTGATTCTCATTCAATGTGAAAATTTTGTCACTTTTGATGTTGTCAATTCCCTTTAAAATCTTAAAGACCTGTATCAAGTCACCTCTGAGTCTACGCTTTTTTAGGGAAAACAGATTCATGTGTTTTAGTCGATTTTCGTATGATTTATTTTTGATATTTGGAATCAGTTTTGTGGCTCGCCATTGTACTTTTTCCAGTCTGTCAATGTCTTTAATGAGATTCGGTGACCATACGGAAACAGCATATTCCAAATGTGGACGAACTAACGATTTATATAGCTTGTTAATGAGTGATGGGCTTTTGAAATCAAAAGATCGCACAATCAGTCCCAGAATCTTATTTGCTTTCTCAGAGGCTGAAATACACTGCTTGGATGATTTGAGGTCGTTACTGATAATTACGCTGAGATCTTTTTCACTATCCACTTTTGTTAACGAATTTCCAAATAACATGTAATCGTACTGTTATTTTTACCTATGTGCATTACCTTGCATTTACTTGTGTTAAATTTCATTAGCCACTTTTCAGACCATTGCTGTAATTAATCTAAATCTTCTTGACTATCTAATTGGTTTGAGTGATCATTTGCCACTCTGCACATTTTTGTATCATCAGCAAATTTGGAAACAGTAGATTTTAGTCCATGGTCTATATCATTTATATATACTATGAATAGAAGTGGCCCAAGAACAGAACCCTGAGGAACTCCACTTGTAACATTTTTCCATCTAGAAGATTGTCCATTTAAAACAACTCTGTTTTCGACCATTCAACCAATTACTAGTTCAACCTAATAGGCTACCACTTATTCCGTGGAGGAAGTGGATAGTTTTAGATACTTGGGTGTGAATGTGGCAGGAGAGGGAGGAGTGGAGGTGGAGCTAGAATGTAGATTGAGAGAAGCGAGTAAATGCCTTGGGGGATTAAAAATTATAATGAGAAATAGACATTTAAGAATGGATGCTAAGAGGAGATTGTACAAAGGAGTGATTGTGCCAACAGCACTGTATAGAGCAATTACATGGAACATAAGAGAGGAAGAGAGGAGTTTGAATGTGTTTGAGATGAAGTGCCTGAGAGGTATGATAGGAACTAGGCTGGGCAGAGTAAGAAACAAGGAGGTGAGGAGGAGAACTGGAGTGGAAAGGGAGTTGGGAGATAGGATTGATGAAATAGTATCGGGATGGTTTGGATACATGGAAAGAATGAGTGAAGAAAGATTAGTAAAAGAGGTGTGGAAGGCAGAGGTGGAAGGAGTGAACATGAGGGGGTGACCTAGGATGAGATGGACAGATGGGGTAAAAGGGGCATTGGGAAAGAGGGGAATGTCTGTTGAGGAAAGATGGGAGAAGACAGAAGATAGGGGTAAATGGAGAATGGTTGTGTATGGATAATGCTGTGATGCTTGAGGTGGAGTCGATGGGGGATGGGGGAGTGAGGGAATATGTGTGAAAAATAAATTGATGCAGCCCGAAGGGATTTCTCCCCGTGTTTTCCTTTCCTGCATGAGAGGAGGGTTATCGATTTAATGAAGTGGTCTTACTGTGGATGTGCTGTGTCTTGCAACACTGCTTCTGACCCGGGACAGTGGGCGAGATGCAAGTATGACCCATCATCCAGGAGGAGCCAAGATAAGAGGGAGGGAGGGGGGTGGATGGGAGTAGAGTATGTGGAAATGGAATGGGTGGGAATGGATTTTATGCCTTTGTAAAGGGGGAAAAGCCTTTGGTATATGTATGTATACAATTACCCTATTTCAATGATAGAGTTGTGCCAACATACCTGCACAAGGACAAGGACAGCAAGTAAATTAAAATCTTACCTTCTTTTTACAGAAGTCACATTGTGTGGTAGAGTGGAAGTGTGTTCTCTTGAAATCATGAGGTCTCTCATCAATTATTTCTCCTAAATATGCTTCATCTTCATCTGAAAGTCCACCATCAATACTGCTATCATCTTCAATACAGGTAGAAGAATTAATTTTCTCTTTATCCTTCTTTTCCACATTCTCCTTTCTGTTCAGAATTCATGAAGAGAAAATATATTTGATTATGTATTCTAAATTATTCATTACAGTACTAAGAACTATTAATTCATTTAGACTAAAAAGGTAAAACTACTGCAACAGATATTAAAATCTTTATCATTTTTGCATGTTGTGTTACTGTAATATCCCTAGAAAGTAATCACTATGTGGATTCTGCCAATCAGTTAATAATTGTCTGAAGTTTAGTTGATTAGGAATCTGCTGGCAGTGGTCCTCAGGAATTGAAGAGGCAGAATTCTTTCCCTCTCTACCACAGGGTACACAGGGGAAGAGTAAAGGTATACTAAAAGAATTGGTAAAGGACAGTTTACAATTGCTAGTTTCCATACCTTTTTCATTAATTCATTCACTGTACTTAGTAATTTGAATCTTACTTTCCATGGGTTTGCACCTCTTTTTCTATATCTATCTTATACAAACAATTAATCCATTTCTTCATGTATGCCTTCCTCATTGCCCATTTTTGTTTGAAATATTTCTTTTATTCTTTTTTTTCCCTTTACTGGTGAATAATCCTCTTGCCATCCCATCACAATAACATGTTGCTTTTCTACCATTTCTGGAACCTTCTGAATGCCACATATCTTCTGCAGGAGAGACGTGGGGCAACAGATTCATTGACTGATATACTATTTCTCTTATCAATGTTTCCTTATTTTCAAGAACCCTTACCACCTCCTTCTCCATATCTTCCTTTTCTTCTTTTTATCATTCCATACTTTTTCATAGCTGTACTTGTTCCTCTTGTATGATTTTTCCAATATTTCAAATTTCTCTAGCCTTCTCACTGCTTTGCTTCACATTATCCTCCTTAATTTTCTCTTCTTTTAACTTGTTATAATCACCCTAACTTCCCAAGTTCTATCATATATAATTCCTTTGGTAATGTCACCTCACTGGGGATAGGTATGAGTGGAGAATGGTTGTGTATGGATATTTTGAGGCAGCCCAAAGGGCGTTCTCCCCGTGTTCTCTTTTTTCCCAATGAGGGAACAAGGGGGGAGAGTCACCATGTAAATGAAGCAGCCCTGCTGTGGATGTGTTGTGCCTCTGCTCATTGCTTCTGACCTGGGCATTGGATGGCAGAAAGAGATGACCCTTCTTCCATGAGGAGCTAAGATAAAAGGGAAACAAATGGGTGATTGGTGGGAGAGGGATGAATAGGGGGTAGATCCTTGGCTGGATACCTCCCTTATGAGGGAGAAGAAATCTTTGATATATAAATAGATTACATAAACCTATTTACAAAACATACAAACAAAACCTGCAGTTACTGTCGAGGGGAAGGTCAATCCTGATGACAACCTCCTCAATTATTAGTAATTATTGCCTACATCCACTGATAAGCCAACATACATACATGATAATTCTGATATCCTGTATTGCAATCATTATCACTATACTTATTTTCATTATGTCTTTTTTGTGGTTGATTTTTTTTTTTTTTTTTTTTTTTTTTTTTTTTTTTGGTTTTTTTTTTTTTTTTTTTTTTTTTTTTTTTTTACACCTCACTGATACATTTTCAAGTAATCTTACTTTATTGGGCTGGCACATATATTTCATAATAGACACCCAGTGTTGGCAGTTGGACAGTCATGACATCTCCAAAGTGCCTGGGAGAAGTAACGTGGTTGAGGCAAAATAAGGGGTTCTGTCAAATTATAGTTAAAACAGAAACAGGCAATTAACATCTCCGTGTCATGAGTGATTGTTAAAACTAACAAACATATAAAATAAAACAAAGCAGAGATAGTAATACTATAGGTGATATAAAGAAAAAACAATATAATGAAGAAAAACAAAAAGTCAAAAGTTAAGTGAAATTTTTTTAAATATAAAAACAAAAGAGTCTAAATTGGCCTTTGATAATGGTGAACAACAAGACAACAAATTTGGAAAATTACTATTAGAATTAGAAGAAAACTTAGAGGAACATTACTATTTCAATAAGAATAAGAGAGGTCAGATTGTTGAGTGTAGTTGGGAAGGCTTATGGGAGGGTTTTAATTAAGAGGATCAGGAGAGGAACAGAGGTAGTAGGTGAGGATCAGTATAGGTAAAGGTAGGGGTTGTGTGGATCAGATTTTTGTGGTAAGGCAGATATGTGAGAAAGCTTTAGTAAAAGGTAAAGATGTTTTTGGGCATTTATGAATTTGGAAAAGGCTTATGACAAGGTAGACAGGAAAGCACTGTAGGGGGTATTACAGATACATGGGATAAGAGAAAAGTTGTTAAGGGCAGTCAAGAGTTTTCAAGAAAGTAGTAGAGCCTGTGGCAGGCAGGCCACAGGCTCTATAATTCTTATAAAAATGTAATTTTCGCAGGAAAATTAATTTTTCCCTGATACAAACCTGAGGTACTCCTTACAATAGGATACTTTCGCGTAGCGCGAATATTTCTACTGCGAAATTAAAATCCTCACTCTGTGGGTCTGGGCAACGCTTATCCTCAGTAAGGGGCCCCATTGGGGCAAGGGGGGGGGGGCCCTTGCCCTCCACCACAAGTCTCGCACACTATAACCATTCTCTGAGCCAGGTATGAATTAAGCACAAGGTTTGTCAGGCAAGGAGAAGGAACTGTTTAGAGGGGTGGTTGAGGAGGGCCATTAAAGGTAAGGAGTACCTCAGGTTTGTATCAGGGAAAAATTAATTTTCCTGCAAAAATTACATTTGTTCCGAAGAATACAAACTCTTCGGTACTCCTTACAATAGGAGACTCGGACTTAGGAGGGAAGGAAGTTGTTATCTAGCCTGGGAAACCGCTGTAAGGAAAATCTAGTGTGCTAAGACTATGTTGACCAGACCCCTATACATTCCCCTCACTTTGAAGTGCACCCCTTTCTGTTCCCTGGAGTGGAGACAGACAGGTTATAATCACTTTTGTACCACTGAAGGGCTTGAATTGATTCCCTTGGAATGCTTGAGAGCCCGTGGGTGAGGTAAGGGAATGTAAGAGTATGAGAAGGACTTTGGAAAGTTATCCCTGCAGTTGCCGAGCCAGAACCTGGATGAGTTGTCAGGGTCGGCTGTGTGCTCTTGAGGAGGGGTATATCATTTTCAGGACTTCTTGGGCGGCCACTATGGGGCCCAAAGATAAGTTCCCTAAAGATTCCCGCATAACTTCTTTGAGGTAAAAGGAAGTGAACGTATTCTGGCTCTTCCATATACCTGCTTGAAGAACCTGGTTGACTGACAGATTCTTTCTGATGACTAGGGAGGTCCCTACTGCCCTCAGGTCATGGGCAATCTGTGTGGTTCATGTCGCAGGCTCTGCGGATGACTTCCATTGTCCAGTAAGAAATGGAATTCTTAGTGATGGGCTACCTTTAGTAGAGATGAACAACCTCTTTAATTCTGGTCGAAGATGTTCGGTTCTCTTGAGGTAGGTCCGGATGGCTCGTACCGGGCATAGAACTGTTTCAGTCTATTCTCCCCCTGCAAATTCGTCTAAGGACGGAACACTAAAGGACCAGAATCTAGGGTCGGATTTGGCAGGATCTTGGTTTTTGGCAATGAATTGAGGCATGAAAGTGAAGGAGACCTCTTTCCATCCTTTGGAATGGGCGACTCTATAAGAGATGGCATGTAACTCCCCTACTCTCTTGGAAGATGCCAGGGCTAGCAGAAAAAACTGTCCTCTAGGTGAGGTCCTTCAGATGTGCCTCTCGGAGAGGTTCGTAAGGGGGACCCCTCAGAGAGTTCAGGACTAATGCCACATCCCGTGGAGGAGAACTGATTTCCCTGGGGGGGCATGATCTTTGAAGTGCCTGAAGAGCATGGAAATTTCCGGTGAAAGGGCTAGGACCATGCCCTTCAGAGAAAACACCTGATTTAGAGCTGCCCTATAGCCTTGTACTGCCGAGAGGGAGATCTTCTTGGACTTCCTGAGGAAGTGGAAGGAGGCAATCTCAGGAATGGTGGCTCGATCCGGGACTAACTTCCTGGAGTGGCACCATTTTGCAAAGGCATTGCATTTCCCTTGATAAAGGTTAGCTGAGGAAGAGCGAATAGGAGCGGACATGTCCTCTGCCACTTCTCTGGGAAAACCCTTCTTTAGGAGGATCCGGACCATAGTCTGAACGCATGAAGATTGAGTGCTGAAGGGTTCTTGTGCCAAGGCCCGTTGATGGGTGGATACAGAAGATCTGGTCTTCCCTGAAGGGCCAGAGGCTCTTCTACTGCTAGCTCGAGGGCGTCTGGAAACCATGGGGCTTCGGGCCACCAAGGAGCGATCAAAGTCATCCGAAGGTAGGATGTGTGTCTTGCTCTCAGGAGTACCTTCTGGAGCAAGGGAAATGGTGGGAAAGCGTAGGAGTCCAGGTTGTCCCAACTTTGCAGAAGAGCATCTTCTCCTGCTGCCAGAGGATCTGGGAAAGGGCTGAAATATATTGGGAGTTGGTGATTCCATCTCATTGCAAAAGGTCCACTAGAGGGGAGCCCCATTTGCTGAGGATGAAGTTCGCTACCTCTCGATAGAGGGACTATTCTGTGTTGATTATCTGATTCTTCCTTCCGAGGTGGTCCGCCCAGACATTCCTCTTCCCCGGGATGTAGCGGGCTTTGAGTGACACCTGGAGATTCTTGGCTAGGTTGAGGATATCCATCATCAGAAGGCATAGTTCCTGGGAGACTGTGCCCCCCTTGCTCGTTCAGGTAGGGTACTACCGAGGAATTGTCCGACATTATGCCCGCTACTTTTCCTGAGACTTGATCCTTGAAGTGACGGAGAGCCAGGAGTACTGCTTTCAACTCAAGCCAATTGATATGGGCTGTCCGCTCGACTGTGGACCAGGAACCGCTGATGTGATCGTCGTTGAGGTGGGCTCCCCAGCCCTCCTTGGAGGCATCAGAGAACAGGAGGACTTCGGGGGGAGATGGGCCGAGGGGCATCCCCATGAGAAGGTTGCATGGGCCTTCCACCAGAGAAGAGAATCCTTGACTTCTTCGGTGAGGGAGATGTGTTGTAGGGGTTCTCCCTCTTGTGGGGCCCACTGAGACTTGAGGAGCCACTGTAGCGGTCGCATTCTTTGTCTACTCCTGGGGATTAATTTCTCTATGGAGGCCATATGGCCCAGGAGGATTTGGCATTGTGTCGCCGTCAGGAACCTGGTCGATAGTGCCTGTGCAACTAGAGAAACGAGATTCTGGATCCCCTTTTCTACTGGGAAGGACTCCATTAGGGAGGAGTCCAGGACCATACCCAGGTACGTGACTCTCTGTCTTGGTAAGAAATCTGACTTTTCCGGGTTGACTACTGTGCCCAATTTCAGGACAAAGGTTAGGACCATTCTCAGGTGTTCTTGGCATAGCTGGGCGGAATGTGCAAGGATCAGCCAGTTATCCAAGTAACAGAGTAGTTGAATTCCCCTGGAGTGGGACCACGCTGAAACGAGGTTGAACACACTGGAGAAGACTTGGGGTGCTGTGGAAAGTCCGAAGCAGAGGCAGGGGAAGTGGAAGGTGTTGCCCCTGTGGATGATTCTGAGGAATTTCCTGGAGGAGGGATGCACTGGTATGTGGAAATAGGCATCTTGGAGGTCCAGCGACACCATGAAGTCCCCTTCCCTGATAGACGCCCTTACGGACTCTGGGGTGTCCATTCGGAACTTCGTCAGGGAAAGGAACTTGTTGAGTGGAGACAAATAGATGACTGGTCTCCACACCCCTGTTGTCTTTTCTGCTAGGAATAGCCTAGTGTAGAACCCTGGGTCCGGAGTCGAGACTTCCTCTAAAGCTCCTTTCTGGAGCAGAACGGAGGATTCCTCCGCAAGGGCCCGCCCGCGAGCCGAGTCCGGGTGGAAGCTGCTGACTTGGATGGGATGGGGGAGAGGTTTGGGACAGTGGGAAAGGGAAGACAATAGCCTGTCTTAATGACTTAGTAGGTCCAGTCTTCCGCCCCGGCCTCTTCCCATGCTCTCCAGTAGAGGGAGAGGCAACCCCCTATCTTGTGCGGAGGAGCTGGCGAATTCCTAGGATTCCTGTGGGGGAGTCCGGAGCCTCTATAAGGTTTGCGTCTAGGATCTCTAGTCGTAAAGGGACGGGGCTTTCCTGTCTGCCTTTTCGACTTGGAGTGGAGGGGTAGGGAATCAGCATGCGGGTTAGAAGGGGGGCCCTCTTCAATGGAGCATAAATTTCTCTGAGGAGGGGATCACTGGGGTCTCCTAGGACGGTGTCTCTCCTGCGGGACTCAATGTTGGCCCAAGACGTTAAGAGGCAGGCCGCTTGATGCTTCAGAGCTCTGCTCGAGCTTTCCCATAGAGCCTGGAGGTTGCATTCCCCTTGGGGTTGCAGCCCGGGTAAAAACTCCCTTACTGAAGCCAAGACGCGTTCCAGCCAGGAGTGCACCGCGAGAGAGAGAGCCAGGCCCTGAACGAGGTCCCTGGATTCTCTGCCGGAAAGGATGACGTTTCTTCTGAGCAGTGAATCCACGTCCGCTTTGACAAGATCTGGTAACCGAGCCGGGATCAAGGCTGCTTAAGGTTTGTCCCTGATGGGAAGTAGAAGCGTTTTTGCTGTTCCACTGGAACAGAGCGCCAGCGCGGTTTTTCGGTTGCCCGCTTTGTGAGTGCGTCGGAGGCCTGGTTCATGGCTCGTACCGTCTGTGTACTCCATGGGAGTTGGTTTTGTTGTTTGAGAATTGCCCGTCCTGAAGATTTCAGACTCGAACGTGACTTCCACTTCTTGTGGAAGGCTCAGTTGATTAGCTCTCTTAACTTTAGAGAGGATCTCTGAGCAGGAGGGTGTAACAACCATCGGGGATTCCGACTGGGAATCCTGCGAAGTTTGGTAACTTGCCCTCTCATCCCCAGCGCTGTGGACGTCGTCGCCGTCGTAGCTGGCGCCTGTCCGGTCAGCGAGAAACACCGCGTCTGCAACCTCGTCCCTGATCTCTGTCCTCGTGAGCAAAGGGCATGGAAAGGTCACCGTTGATCACCCGGCTCTTCCTACGGTGGGTGTTATGCGTACTGCGGGATTCCTGAGGAGAAGAGACTAAGGGGCTCTTTGTCTTTGAACCCGGGTTCTTTGTCCGTGCCGGCGTCGAGTTTCCGGGATGCGTCGGGGGCAAGCCGCAAGCGACCACATCCGGGATGCGTCGGGGGCAAGCCGCAAGCGACCACATCCGGGAAAAATGTCATACAGGAGCGGTAGCTAGAGGTGGCCTGAGGCGCATGTCCGTCTACGCTAACCGTCCTGGTTGAAGGAAGAGAGGACAACTTAGCCTGAGAATGACTCGAAGTGGACGTTGTACCACCTTCCTGGCTACTACGCTTTGGAGGAGGGACCGTCGAGTATCCGGGATGGGTCGAGGGCAAGCCGCAAGCGACCTCATCCGGGAAAAATCTCGTACAGGAACGGTAGCTAGAGGTGGCCTGAGGCGCATGTCCGTCTACGCTAACCATCCTGGTTGAAGGAATAGAGGACAACTTAGCCTGAGAATGACTCGAGGTGGACGTTGTACCACTTTCCTGGCTACTACGCTTTGGAGGAGGGACCGTCGAGTTTCCGGGATGGGTCGAGGGCAAGCCGCAAGCGACCTCATCCGGGAAAAATCTCGTACAGGAACGGTAGCTAGAGGTGGCCTGAGGCGCATGTCCGTCTACGCTAACCGTCCTGGTTAAAGGAATAAAGGACAACTTGGCTTCCTGTCTACTACGCCGTGGAGGAGGGAGAGAATTGCTCGTCTCCTCTGAAGCCGTAGTCTGCCTTCTCTTGTTTTTGGGGGGTGAAGAGGGAAGCCATTTTCTATGCTTGCGCACCTTTTCCCCTGCATGTGCTTTCCTGTGAACATGAAAGTACACGGAACACTGACTATCATCTCACTGAATGCACGTCTCACACGGGGATGAAGGTGAACACTTAAGAGCTATACACTTGAAACACCAAATGTGAGGATTCACTTGGGCTGGCGGTAAGGGGGTGAGACAAAGGTATCTCCCTTCGGCGAAGGCACACAACCCATCTTGAACAACAACAATACTGGAACCAGATTCCATACTTACAGTGAAGGGTAGGATACCCGGTGGCGGTTAAGGGAATAATACAGGAAAGGGAGAAGCACTTAATAAATTCCAGGACACAGGATGGCGTAGGGAAAACCCCGATGAAATTGAAGGACGACGAACTCCTTAGCGTCCTGGGAGTGAGCTGGCGACAATCGAAGCGGGTTGCTTGATTTTCGGCCCATACGTAAACATAGAACCGTTGAGTAATTAACGGTTCGCTGCCGCGCTAATAATGGAGTTTGACTGAGAATCGGCCCATTAAGGGGGAAACCGATAAAAACTAAACATGTATAGTAGAGAGATGTTAACGCGGTCACTACTGAGAAGAGAATGGTTATAGTGTGCGAGACTTGTGGTGGAGGGCAAGGGCCCCTCCCCCTTGCCCCAATGGGGCCCCTTACTGAGGATAAGCGTTGCCCAGACCCACAGAGTGAGGATTTTAATTTCGCAGTAGAAATATTCTCGCTACGCGAAAGTATCCTATTGTAAGGAGTACCGAAGAGTTTGTATTCTTCGGAACAAACTCTTGTCTGCCCTTAACAGCTTTCTCCCTTATATCTGCAATACCTCCTACAGTGCCTTCCTGTCTAGTCATCAGTTTTTTCGAAATTCACAAAGGCCCAAAAAACATCTTTACCTTTTGCTAAAGCTTTCTCACATATCTGCCTTACCACAAAAACTTTATCCATGCAACTCCTGCCTTTCCTAAACCCATCTTCTATTTTTCTGCATGCAGGGACACAGGAGGGGATTGTCGATAAAAAGTGCCGTGTCTTGCTGCACTGCTTCTGACCAAGGGCAATGGACAAGATGCAGGGAAGACCCACCACCCAAGAACCAAGAAAAGAGGGAGGGAAGGGCAGTGAATGAGAGTGGAGTGGGTGTGGATGAAGTGGGTGGGACTAGATTTATGCCTTTTGACTTTGGCTACCTCCCTTGTAAGGGGGGAAAAGCCCTTGTTATTATATGTATGTATGTAATGTTCCTTGTATACATGATGGAAGAAATAAATAGCTATTCAAACCTATTTGCTGACAATGCAGAGATCATGAGTAGGGTGAGATGTGAAGAGGATTGTATAATACTGTACCACAAAGGGACCTGGATAAAGTATACGGGTTGAATAAGGAGTGGAAAATAAGTTTTAACACACAGAAATGGAAAATATTGGAAATGGGCATCTTAGGAAGTAGTTCTCACTCCTTATCCTCACTACTCCCATCTTCACATCTTCTCTGGCTGTTCCATGACCTTTGAACCCCGAGGCCCCCCAAAGGGAATCGCTCGTGGGGCCAGCCATGTGACTCATGTACCACCTGACCATGTGACTTGACCCAAAGCTTCTTTGAGGCTCACAGGTAGGACAAAGCCTCCTTGAGGAACCCATTTGCAGTACCAGCATCAACCAGTGATGAATAACCTGCACTTTGGCCAGCCATGTGATGATGAACAATGAATTCGTTGAGGAATACATACCTTCTGTCTTCATGAGTCAACAGCATAAGAACATTTCCCCTCTGACTTCCCACACATCACACTTGACCTCACACAAATTAAGAGCATGGGTCATGAACCTGCCCCTGTATATAAAGACCCGACGAACAATGAAGATTCAGATCACCTTGGAGCATCATACTGTGAGCCTGGCTTGCAGTCTCCTTACTTTCTCACCTCCTCCCCCCCCCTCTCCCACAAGCAGATCACCTTAAGACACAACTTGAAACACACAAATCACCACCTCCCTCACTGCCTCATCCCCTTCCATTTTCTTGCCCTTAGAAGTGAGCCACATAACACTGGCACCCAAAGTCAGTGTTAAATAAAACCAACACCCTCTCCATCAGAGTTTGCTTCAACCAGTCTAACAGGGCCAAAGTATGAAAAGACCAACAATGGGTTACAAAAAGGGAAATGAAATAATAGTAAAAGCAAAGAAGGAAAAGGACATAGGTACCAAACCAAAGAATGGGTGAAGGATTTCTTAACTGAGAGAAAAATGAGAGTGGCACTTAGAGACAAAAATTCGAAATGGGAAGATGTGAAAAGTGGCATTCCACAAGGCTCTCTTTTGGCTCTTTTAATGTTTGCCATATACATAAATATGGATGAAGGAGTAAATTGTTACATGAACTTTTTTGCTGACTATGCCAAATTACTCAAGAGAGTAAGAACAGAAGAAGATTGCAGATCGCTGCAAGATGACCTGGATAATATATGGGAATGGAGTCAGAGATATGAGATGAACTTCAACATAAAAAAATGTAGCATAGTGGAATTTGGAAAAGGTAAAAATAGAGTTTTGGGACAACATAAAATTGGAAACAAAGAAGTCAAAAAAGTAAATTCAGAGAGGGACCTAGGAGTAATCATCTCAAGTGACTTGACACCTGACAAACATGTAAATAAATTATTTGGAGAGACTTACAACTTATTAAGATCAATGAAAGTGGACTTCGACTACATAGATAAGGAGATGGTTAAAAAAATATTTGTTACACTGATAAGATTGAAATTGGAATATGCTGTATCAATGTGGGCACCTAGCACAAAAAAGAACATAAGAAAATCAGAAAGAATTCAAAGAGCAACAACAAAAATGGCACCCACACTGTTAAATCTGACATATGAACAAAGATTGGAGAAATTACAGTTGTCAACACTAGAACAGAGAAGGGAAAGAGGCAATTTGTTGACCATTTTCAGAATTATGAAAGGGATGGAAGTTCTCGATAGAGACGATCTATCAAAGTGGGACAGAAGAGAAACAAGAGGACACGAAAAGAAACTAAAGAAAGAGTTACAGAAGAGACCTAAAACAAAAAAATTAAATAAATAACTTCCCACATGGAGTGATCAATGTCTGGAACAAACTGAACAGAGAAACAGTGAATGCCAGAACTATACACAATTTTAAGAAAAAACTGGATGTGGAGAGATACGAAAACGGGTCACTATGAGCATATCTCTCATCCCATAAAATACAACTAGGTAAATACAACTAGATAAATACTTGAAGCTCACATAAAGAAAACAATAAGAGTAATTTACAATCAGTTGAAAATTATAAGCATGGCAGTTCACTATATGGAGGAAGATATGATGAAGAAAATCACTGAAAGCTTGATACAGCCCAAACTGAATATGCAGTGGTAGGTGGTCACCATATTTAAAGATACAAGAAAAATTCAGAGAATACAAAAGGTAGCAACCAGGAAGATCCCTGGTCTAAACAACATGTTACATCAAGAAATTTTAAAGAAACTGGGGTTACCCACATTGGAGGAACAAAGAGAGGTAACATGATAATATTTAAACTGAAACCAGGTTTGGAGAAAGTGAAAAGAAAAGAATTTCTAGTACAAAAAGAAAGATCAAGAAGAGACCATAGTATAAAACTGAAAAATCATACCTTATTGAAGGAGGCCAAGAAATGTAATTTTCCACAAACAGGTGTAGACTTATAGAATAAGGTAGATGAAAATATAACCCTAGCCAACATCATAAAAGAATTCAAAGCTAGGTTTGACATGTTGAAGAAAAGATATGGGATCTCATGAGCATTGCTCCAATCCCATACACTACAATTAGTAGGTAAATATATTATTGACACTTTTTAAGCATAATGGAAACACATGCTGACTCATTATGTGCAACATTTCATAGAGATAGATTGAAAAATAACATTGCAGGTTGTTGCAATTTGGCAAACTTTAAACATTCATACCTTGAAACTTGCTTTTTAGCATGTTTCCTCCTTCATATTCTAGGCATCTCATATAATAACTATTGTCATCATCAATCTTTGAAAAAAAGATATATATACATATTTCTCATTAACATCAATTCATTCTACAGTACCTGTCCACAGGCTGATAAGTGATGGCCAATGTGATGTCTCCATAGCAAAATGCTGGAGTGAAACCTTTGTGTTGTTGGAGAGTACTGGAGGCCATTTCAGGGCACTTGGGGTCCGGTGGGGTGAGAGGAAAGACTTTGACCACATATCCTCTGGTATTGCTAGTTGTCTCTGGGATGATGCATGTAAGAGGAATGTTGATGTAGCCTACAAGTGTGTCTTCAGGATATAAACTGTCTTTACTTGATGGTTTGCACTTGGGATTTCCTTTATTACTGTTATCATATCCAGGATCTTTCCCCATCTCGGTACTCTTTCCCTTGCTATCTTTGATGATCTCTGGGGCATCAACGTCTTTGGAATCTTGCACTGAAGACCCGCTTCTACTCCAAAGTCCAATATGTAAAAACTTGTTTCCTTCTTCCACCTCAAATTCAAAATCACTCTGTAAAACAGGGTCCTGGGGGAGCAAAAGATGATAAATATTAAGATATAATTGTACCTCTGTTTTCAATTATGTTTAATATAACTTTTATTTGTATATTCAACTCGTTGCTATACACCAGGGTGTTCTAACTTTTCAAAGGTTCTATTTTTGTGTAATTTTGCTTGTCCCCTTGTCTTTATTCATTAAAGTGAACAGTGTGTGAAATCAAAGACACAGCACATCCACAGCAAGGCTGCTTCACTCAATCAGTGGACCCCTCACTTTCATGCAAGCCAAAATCATAAGCAATTTCAAAACTAGGTGTGGTTATCAAAGAAAAAGAGACAGGATCCCATAAGTATAGCTCCTTTCCTGTATATTACAGTGAAGTAAATAAAACTAGGTAAATACACCAAAGAAAATACAGAACATGAAATAATTCAGTATCACTGCGCTGTGAGCCATTATTCCAACTCTCGTGGGCAGGGAGTTGGATGGGTGTGTAAGGTCACAGCATTACCCTATACATTGGTCATGATGAGCTCTGAGCTCTCACTTGGGAGGGTAATAGCTGTTGATCATGAGTCCAAGACATGATCCAAGACCATGGTGAATCACAATACAAACAGGAATACAACATTTCTTCTCTGATTGATCTATGGGGTGACCCAGGGACGGATGCCAAATATTTTTGGGTCACAGGTCTCCCACAAAAGAGACCCAAGACTGATTATATGATGACAGAAACTAAAGAAAAATGAGTGTTGAGAAACGTGTTGAAAAAATATGGGGTTACAATTCAATAGGTGTGTCTGAGTGAATATATTTATGTTCAATTGCATGCATTTTATAGGTGATGCACAAAAGAAAAATAAACCACATATTCTAACATCCTTTTTCATCATTAACTAAGTACAGTAAAAGCTCTTTTATCCGTTATTCTCGTATCCGGCTCCTTCTTATAACCGGCATATTATTCACGAGGAAATAACAATTTTGTATAAAAATTCGAAAAAATTAAATTTAAAATTCCCACGCCACTCCCGCTGCCACCAGAGATAGCGCACATCTTTCCCGCCATCTCCCACAAATCCTGCTGCTCCATCAGGCCCAGTGCCCACTGTAATAAGACGCCTGATGTTAAGCGTGCGACTGTCTATTAGCAACTCTCTCAACACACAAACACATACCGACAGCAAACAAAGGAGAGCACTTCCAGGATGGAGGTCGACAATGACGAAGCCATCACCCCCACACTAACTAACGACGAAATCATTCAGGCAGTGATTGAGGAGAAGTATGGTAAGGAAACAGAGGCTGATAGTGAAGAGGAAGATGACCCAGAGCCAAGAGTAACGTGGAAGGATGCAGCTAAAGGATTGGCAACATTTATCAAGTTTGCTGAACAGTGCACCTACATGGGGACTCACGACATGATGTCTCTTCACTGTCTTCAAAATGAATTTTTAATGCAGAGAGACAAACATTCTAAACAAAGAGACATATGGGATTTCATGAAAATAAATAAAGATAAATAAATATGAATATACTGGTAAATAAATAAACAACAAAAGTGAAGCCATTGAATGAATTATATTTAAGTACTCTATGAATAAAGGCAATAAATGTATTTTTTTAATATTCCTTCTCGTAACCGGGATTTCCCCTTTCCGGCACGTCTTTGGTCCCACTGGTGCCGGTTAAAAGAGCTTATACTGTATTGCCTTGTGTTTCACTAAGTGGAAAATTTGCAGTTCCATTGTGACTGGTGGCAGTCCTTGGTCCCTCCCACAGGTCTGTACTGTTTATTGTGGTGTATTAGTGTGCAATTTTCTATGTTGCCAGCTGAAAATGGTAGCAGATATAAGAAATACAGTTGAAGTTGACAGAGAGAAATCTTGGGCCCAGTCCAAAGACTGAGTGTTAGCTCCTCAGGGCTGCACCTCCTGACAGAGATGAGGGAGCTGAGAGGTTTTGAAAATGGGTAACTCCACTGTTATCTTGCAAGACTACCACATATCCATCATTGGTCTCTTATAACTAGATGTAACAGAGTAAATGAACATACACTTGATGACATGACAATCTGGGATTGAAGCATCTTGAGAGCATTTCTATTTCTTATGGACAGCTTCTTTGTTACATTTCTGGTCTCTGCCCGAGGGAGCAGAAGTGTATCTGCCGTTGGTGTGCTGGCTTTACTGCTTTGGTTGGATGATGTCTGATGAGATTTCTCTTGAGCAAATTTGTCCACTTGTCGAGCAAAGCCGGTACTCGATACCATTCCAAGTGGTGTTTTCTCTTGCACTCCTGGAGATTTACTTGGTAGGGAGAGATTTAAATTTGCTTCCGTGTTAGAAGCATTCAAGTCCAACACCCTCCGCTTAAGTTCAGGACTATTGTTGTGACTAGAATCAGGAGTAGACTTTGTGCTGGTGCTTACTTCCCCTGAAAAAACAGAGATGGAATATTGATCTCTCATCCAATCCAATTCTAAATAACTAAAGCTTGAAAATAAGTATGCAAAGTACCTTATAGTAAAAGGCACTACAGAATGTTGCTGATGTTGTAAAAAAGCAGAACAAAAATGTCTATATCTTACATAATATAGCATAAGCAACATCAAACAATTCAGGCCAAAGGTTTGACAGTCACCTGAAAGTGTGCATGTGAGATGCAGTTTTAGAGAAGAGGAAACAAGAGGCCTAGGCCTGAGGAAGTGAAACCAAGCAGAAGCAGCAACAAAGATGAAACTTCAGCGTTATAGATAAGAGAAAGTAAAACTAAGGCAAAAGAAGCAGCAAAGGATAGTTTGGTGTAATTTACCGTCACGTGCGGAGCTAAGTCTGTTCCTATTGGCCCTGTGCAGGATGGGGGAGCCAGGCAAGGACCGGTGCTTGGAGGGGCGGCCAGTGTTCAGGCCACCCACTAGGCCGGCAAGCAGGGCCGAAGGACTGACAGCTCTTGGGGGGGGATTAGTATAGGCAACATCCTCATCACCAGTGGTCACCACAATACCACTGCTACCACTACCACCACTTCCACCACCACCACCACCACTACTACCACCACCACCACTACAAAAACTACTACCAACACCACTTCCAGTTAAAATGTTACCGTCAGAAGCACTGTTTCCATCACAACCACCAGCACTATTATCCAAAACATTACTACTCCAACCATGTCTACCACTACCTCCTCCAACTCCACTACTGCTAAAACTACTTGCTCCACTTCCTGTAGAGGAGGCTCCTCCACCCTCTTCTGCTCCTCCATTGCAACCACCTCCACCACTACTGGTACTAATGAAACCACCACAATGAAGAGAGGGCCTGGCCACTCCACTACGACTACTATAGGTGCCACATGATGACAAAGCTGTTGGCGCACACGTGTTGTCACTTCTACCTTGACTGTCGTCATTGGTGGCACTTGCAGTGTCTGGACCCCCAAGTTTGCTGTCTGCAGCCATCTGTCAAAGAAAAAAAATCAAAGAAGAGAAATTTTAGTCTGAACAACCACATTAAAGTAAGATCTGGAAAAAGCATTTCTGTTCAAGCTTTAGCATGTGCCTCTCTTGACAAAACTTACACATTGCTTAAACTTTTGCTCAAACTTGGATGTTTCTGGCACTTTCATTCCTATCATTCCTTCTTATCTCCTTCATTAAGTTCTTAAAAGGGTATTTTCCTTTTTGCTCCCTCTAGATTTTGAAGAAATCTCGTTACTGTCCTCAAGACTTTTGAACTGACTTTACATAAACAAATCACTGTGTCCCTACCAGTCAACTTTCTCTTTTCCTTTTTGCTAGACATGTGCCTTCATAAACCTTGTCTCAGGAAGGTTGATTACTCCTTGCAGTTCAAAAAGTGGCTTGAATTATAAAAAACATGTCATAATGAAGGCTGATAAAACTTTCATGCATGTGGGCAATTAAACAAACAAGTGGTAGGAAAAAAAAAAAAAAAATAGCCAGCAGAAAAAAAAATCTATCCCAAGATATCGGTGATGTATACATTCATGTTAGAGAGCTAAGGACACAATATATTCTAGAATGCACCTGATACTGAGCAGAAATCTGAAATTTACCAACTTACATACATATACCAAAGGCTCTTTCCTCCTAACAAGGGAAGTAGCCAAAAAACAAAGGCATAAAATCCACTCCCACCCATTCCATCCCCACATATTCCACTCCCATTCACCTCACTCCCTCCCTCCCAAATTTACCAACTTAGAGAGGAAAATAAAAAAGAAGAATGAGGATGTCAATCACTCCATTGCCCCAGGTAGCTCTTGCAGGATACCCGCAGCGACTCGGGAACCAGCAACAGCATTCAGCCTGGGTTAAATGTCACTCAAAATAGAAGCACTGTACTGTTATCTGGACAGGGCAGGAGCAGGGCAGTGTAGGATGTGTTCAATGTTGTTTGCATGGTGACTGCACCAGAGGCAATATGAATACTCGTACATGGCCAGACCAATTCAGTGTTCATACTCCTTAGTGCTGGGTGGTGGCCTAAAAATAGCCATATCAATGTTTTTCATGATTGCCAAGGGAGGGGTTTCTCAGTAAGGCTAAAGTTTAGGGGAGGATGGTGTTGCACTGAGTTTGGAGATCTATCTTGAAGTGCTTACTTTGTGACTTGGGTGTACATGTGTTTTTATATGGAAGTGTTATGGGGCACTGGTGGATGGTTGTTGTACATATCTGCATAAAAACATAATAATGAAGGACACTGCAAGAGACCATAAGGCCTACACAAGGCTTCCATGTCCATTGCCACCTCTCATTCCCATCCATAAAGTTGTCTAACCTTTTCTTAAAACAACCAATAGTTTCAGTACTCACTACATGGTTACTAAGTGTATTCCACTCATTGAGCACTCTGTTGGTAAACCAGTTCTTGCCTATTTCCTTCTTAAATCTAAGTATGATGCTAGGGTTATTTCTTTTCCATCTAGGTGGCCATGCCTTGTGATATGGTGGAAGAGATGGGTAGGATCAAGGGCTCATGTGTAAAATTGTGTGTATAGTTTTCATTTGCTGTTCAAAGGGATGAACCTTAGATATTGTATGCAGATGGTCCACAGCACCATTGCTCTGTATGGGTGGCCTAGCTCTGGGAACCATTTTTTGTGGCCCTTCACTGACAACCTTTCTAGCATGGGTAGCCCACTCACACTTGCAGGGGAAAGCAGGGACCAAAGCTCTTCTAGCCTCTCTCATCAGGTCATAGGGACAAGACCCCCCACCATGACAAAGTGGTTCCCATTAGGGAAATATCCTTAATCAACACTTCTGGATAGTGATGAGGGTTAGCAAACTGCATTTATATGGTACAAGGTGATTTGTCCCATTCTCTCTCACTGTAGCAGTATCTCCATGGGTAGGCATAGGTCCATAAATCACCCCGTCTGGGGTATTGGCTGCTTGTTATTGTGGCAAAGTAGCATGCAGTCGATACTTTAGGGTCTATATGGGGCGCCCCTACGGACCAGAGCCACACATCATTTTGTCTATGATAGAAGAAATTCTGTTCATAGAGAAATGATGACACTTTTATACTACGACTGTCCCTCCGTTATGCTGTCCCCCAACCCCTTGTTGCTGTCCTGTACCATTTCTCTGAGTATTCTCTTTCTGATTGGGGGAATTCCCTGTGGTGGGGGAAAAGAATACTGCCACCAAGTTTCCCACTTGGATCGTAAGAGGCGAGAAGAAAGGGACGGGGAGAGGGACTAGGCATCCTTCTCCCTGTAGCCCCAAGGGGCAATTTCCTAAAATGAAAAGGAAAGGCATAAGGGGTGCTGGAGGGCCTCGGGCCAGCACCCTAAGGTTTGGGTCTTTTAATGTGCGTGGATGTGGTACAGATGAGAGTAAAAGGGAAGAGATAGGTAGTATGTTTGTGAGAAGAAAGTTGGATGTGTTGGCTTTGAGTGAAACTAAGTTGAAAGGGAAGGGTGAGTGTATGTTTGGGAGTGTAAGTGGGAGGTTATCAGAAGTGAAGAGAGGGCGAGGGAGGGAAGGGGTGGCTATTCTAGTAAGTGAGGAGATTGGTAAAGGGGTAGTGGAGTGGAAGGAGGTTTCCTCAAGGATAATGTGGATGAAGGTGAAACTGGGAAAGGAGATGTGGGTCTTTGTAAGTGCATATGGGCCGGGCAGTGAGAAGAGCATGGAAGAAAGGGAGGCCTTTTGGATAGATTTAAATGAGTGCATAGAGGGTTTAGGAAGAAATGTCAATGTAATAGTACTGGGAGACCTTAATGCTAGAGTGGGAAATGGTCCAATCGATGGAGTGGTTGGGAAGTGTGGAGTTCCAGGAAAGAATCGTAGTGGAGAGTTGATGGTGGAAATGTGTCTAGAAAGAGAGTTGATGATAGCAAATACAGTGTTTCGGAAGAAAGTCAAGCATAAGTACACATGGGAGAGGGTGGTGGAGGGAAGGGTGGTAGATAGAGCGCTAATGGATTATGTAGTGGTAAATAGGATTATGATAGGAAGAGTTAAGGATGTACATGTGCTAAGGGGAGAGGGTGGGGGAATATCAGATCATTTTTTGGTGGAAGGTAAGCTGAGAGTGGAGGATAGATGGAGAAGGAGGAAAGGGACAAAAGGTAGGGAGGTTCTTAGAGTGAACTCCTTGAATGAAAAGGAAAAGGAGAAGGAGTACGAAAAGAAGCTGAAGGAGGAGTGGGAGGGAGTAAAGGATAGAGCAGAGATGGGTGTGGAGGAGGAATGGGGATGGTTCAAGGAGGGAGTCTTAAAGTGTGCAAGGATGGTGTGTGGAACAAGAAGGACAGGGGGAAATAGAAGAAAAGGTAGTGAATGGTGGGATGAGGAAACAAAGAAGGTTGTAGAAGAGAAGAAGCGAGCATTCACAGATTGGTTACAAAAGAGGACAGGGGAGTCATATGAGACGTACAAAGAAAAGAAAAGAGAAGTAAAGCAAAAGGTAAAGGAGGCAAAGAGGAGAGCAGATGTGAAATGGGGTAGGAGTACGACAGAAAATTTTGAAAGTAATAAAAAGATGTTTTGGAAAGAAATTAAGAGAGGAAGAGGAGGCGAATCAAGTAGGGAAGAAAAGGTAAAAGGTACAGATGGAGAGTTGATAATGGAAGAGATGGCAGTGAGGGGAAGATGGGCAGAATATTTTAGGGAGTTGCTGAATGTGAAGGAGGATAGGGAAGGAAAGATAGCTGCAGTGGGAAATACGAAGAAAATGAGAGTGATGAGTGAGGAGAATGGAGGAGAAATAAGGAAGGATGAGGTGAAGGCAGTTGTAAAGATGATGAAAGCAGGTAAGGCACCTGGTCTGGATGGATGTCATGCAGAATGTCTGAAAAAGGGAGGTTCAGTGATGGTGGACTGGTTGGTGAGGTTATTTAATGTTTGCTGGAGAGAGGGTAGAGTACCGGAGGACTGGAGTAGTGCCTGTATAGTTCCTCTTTACAAGGGAAAAGGGGACAAGTGTGAATGTAGTAATTTCAGAGGGATTAGCCTGTTGAGTGTAGTAGGGAAGGCTTATGGGAGAATCTTAATTGAGAGGATTAGGAGAGGAACAGAAGGAGTAATTGGTGAGGAACAGTGTGGATTTAGGACGGGTAGAGGTTGTGTAGATCAGATCTTTGTGGTAAGACAGATATGTGAGAAAGCTATAGGAAAGGGGAAGGATGTTTTTTGGGCTTTTATGGATCTGGAAAAGGCTTATGATAGGGTAGACAGAAAGGCACTGTGGGAGGTTATGCAGATTTATGGGATAGGAGGAAAGCTTTTGGGAGCTGTCAAGAGTTTTTATGTGAGTAGTAGAGCATGTGTTAGGATTAGAAATGGAGAGAGTGAGTGGTTTGAAGTAAAGGTGGGACTTCGTCAAGGATGCGTTATGTCGCCCTGGCTGTTCAACTTATACATGGATGGGGTGGTGCGAGAGGTGAATGCTAGGGTAGTGAGTCAGGGATTGGAGATGGTTAAAGAAAATGGAGAAAAGTGGGAGGTGAGCCAGCTGTTGTTTGCGGACGACACTGCGCTTGTGGCAGGGTCAGAGAAGGGATTGAGGAAGCTGGTGGCAGAGTTTGGGAGAGTATGTGATAGAAGAAAGCTAAAGATAAATGTGGGTAAAAGTAAGGTGATGAGATGTACAAGGGGTGAAAGTGGCAGTAGACTGGAAGTGAACATTAAGGGAGAGCGACTGGAGGAAGTGGATAGTTTTAGATACTTGGGTGCAAGTGTAGCAGGAAAAGGTGGAGTGAAGGTGGAGGTAGAATGTAGATTGAGAGAAGCGAGTAAATGCCTTGGTGGTTTAAAGAGTGTAATGAGAAATAGACATTTGGGAATGGATGCGAAGAGGAGACTGTATGAAGGAGTGATTGTGCCAACAGCACTGTATGGGGCAGAAACGTGGAACATAAGAGAAGAAGAGAGAAGGAGTTTGAATGTGTTTGAGATGAGGTGTCTGAGAAGTATGGTGGGGGTTACTAGGCTGGATAGAGTGAGAAATGAGGAGGTGAGGAGGAGAGCAGGGGTGGAAAAGGATTTGGGAGATAGGGTTGATGAAAGAATATTAGGATGGTTTGGACACATGGAAAGAATGAGTGAAGAAAGACTAGTAAGAGAGGTATGGAGGGCAGATGTGGAGGGAGTGAACATGAGGGGACGTCCTAGGATGAGGTGGATGGATGGGGTGAAGGGGGCTTTGGGGAAGAGGGGAATGTCTGTTGAGGAAGGAAGGGAGAGGACGGAAGACAGAGGTGAGTGGAGAATGGTTGTATATGGATGATGTTGTGACTGCATGAGGAGGAATGGGCGGGAGGGTGGGGGGTGGGGTAGTATGTGTGAGTAAATTTTGACGCAGCCCGAAGGGATTTCTCCCCGTCCTCGCCTTATATGCAAAGGGGGACGGAGAGGGGGGGTCGCCGATTAAATGAAGCGGCCTTGCTGTGGATGTACTGTGTCTTGCGACACTGCTTCTGACCCAGGGCGGTGGGCAGGGTGCAGGGATGACCCGTCATCCAGGAGGTGCTCAGATGAGAGGAAGGGTGGGAGGGGTGTGGAGTGTATTTAGGGATGAAATGGGTGGGAGTGTTTTTATGCCTTTCCCTTTTTGGCTACCTCCCTTGGAAGGGGGAAAAAGCCTTGGTATATGTATGTATGTATATATATATATATATATATATATATATATATATATATATATATATATATATATATATATATATATATATATATATGTATGTATATATAAATAAAACAAAAAAGACTATGCTAAAATATTAATACTCAGCAGAACATTATCTCATGTGGTACTGAATATCAACTGAAGCAGTGATGCTACACACATGTACGACAATTACAAACAAGACAAACCTTTCTGTGTTCATGATAGATACACCTCTTAATTCTTAATTTTATATCTGCTACAACATTTGCTGAGTTACTTGCAGCAGAGAACAGCTTGGCTGCTTGAGGACCTGATATCAAAGGTTGTTGATTAATGGTAAGAATTATATCATTCTTCTTAAGTCCTGCTAAATGGGCAGGGGATCCTGGGTAGACGACTTCAATTGCCTGAGAAAGAAGTGTAATATCAAATTAATAAATACTCCTGGGAAACAAAAATATGCATCATGTCACAGATGTATTGATACTCCAAAATCAACCTACGATATCAAGTAGGACATACCAGCATGTGATCATCTGAATTTCGGAACAGAATACCAACAGGAGTACCTGAAGGTCTCCTTAATGTTAAGTCTTGGGTTGTCCATATACTTCCTGACTGATCTTCCACAATGCTCACAAGTGGAATTTCAGTAACAACAACACTTGTATATAATTCTGTGCCTAAAAGGTTACTCTGTATACAATAAAGAATATTATATTATTATAATGAGGACTTACAATTCATCACTCATGAGACATACCCTTCCACAATTCCATGGGGAATAACTAATAAAGAAGCTTTCTATGTTACATAGTATATTATCATGAGTATGAATAATACAAAATTCAGTTTAAAACAGAATATAATAAAAGCCTACCTGTAACCTAGTAAATTTTACCACACTGATTTCCAGTTTTCCTGGGGGAACAACTCCTCCTTCTTCTTCATGGAATGTTATTCTCTTTATAAGTGGAGCAGCTCGGAGTTTGTAGTAGGGTAATGTGTGTTTGCGCTTAAGAATGCTGCGAAGTTGTGTTGCAATGAAGGATGTTAGACGTGGAATGTGTAGACCTTGGATCTTTGATGAAATGTCAAACGTCACCTATTTAAAAGCAAGATGATAATAAATAATTACTTACATTGTATGTACATTCATTTTTGAGTGTATAAAGATAAAATGGAAACAAACAGGTGAAAAATGGGAGTGGGATAGGGGGATTGGATGCATGACTTGGCTGACTACCTCCCTTATAAGGGGGTAGATGCCCCCTTGGTATATAGATTGAGAAGAGATAGCATGTTTTCAGTACATGTCCTATGGCTGGCAGGGATCACTCCTCGCTGGATACAAACTATATGGAGGAACAGTGAGTTCCAAAACTATACACAATTTTAAGAATAAACTGGATGCGGAGAGATACAAAATCGGGTCACTACGAGCATAGCTCTCATCCCGTAAAATACAACAACTACGTAAATACACATATGCACCACTACAGTGTCCTACTGAAGTAGGAAGCCTCACTGAATAGCTGACACTGCCCAGGGATTGAACTCAGGACCTCCCACTTGCTGGGTAGGTGTGCTTAAGGATTGCATCATGGTTACCTCCAGTGACCACTCGCACATGGTTTATTTTCTTTTAACATTTCTTTCATTTTACACAAAATCAAAACATTGGCTAAAATTTTCTGAAGCAGCCACCCCCACTAATTTTAGTTATGAGCCACTACTGGATGGGGGTAGAGAAGGAAGGTGTCTGTTTCAAGGAGAAAGTGACAAAATGTGCAATGGTGTGAATAAATCTCCAACTCTTTTTCTGTGTTTACCTCACCATCTTCCCAATCACCTGTCTTCCATACATCACTGTTTCTATGTCACCGTCTCACAGTGGTAAGGAGATAACATAAGAACATAAGAATGAAGGAGACTGCAAGAGACCATGAGGCTTACACTAGGCAGTTCCATATCTATTCATGTCTATTACCACCTGTCATCCCCATCCATAAATTTGTCTTCAGCACTCACTACATGGTTACTAAGTCTGTTCCATTCATTGATCACCCTATTAATAAACCAATTCTTGCCCATTTCCTTCTTAAATATAAATTTGTCCAGTTTAAATCCATTACTGTGAGTCCTGTCCTGTTGTCTTAATATGATGACCTTATCTGCATCACCCTTATTAAAGCCTTTGATCCACTTAAACACCTCTATTAGATCACCAAAACACCTCTATTAGATCACCATAAACACCTCTTTTAGATCACCAGTTGCTGGTTGTCAGCTCAAAATGTGTGAAAAAGTGTAAGAAATATTGTTGATAGAGAGAGGTCTTGGGTCTAGTCCACAGATCAAGTACCAGCCCCTCAGGGCCTCACCTCTTGATGGAGGTGATGGGGTTCAAGGGTTTTGAAAAATGGGCAACTTCACTGTCAGTTATGCAGGACCACCACTTGCAAGAACCCAGCATTGGTTCCCTTCTTGACTATACTTATATAACATGATACTGTGTGCATCAACTCACCACTGGTTCTTGATAGAATGAGAAGCTCCAGTGGGTGAATGGGTGCCGTGTAAACTGAAGCCTTCCATAGCCTGATAAGTGGGCAACTGTTTGAGAGAAACAAATAAGCTTATGAAAACTATTGCACAGACGACATTTTTTATTATAATTATTCAATCTGAAGCTCATATAAATCATTAATTATCTTAAGAAATTACTCTGAGAAGTATGGTAGGGGTTACAAAGTTGGATAGAGTGAGAAATGAGGAGAGCAGGGATGGAAAAGGATATAGCATGTTAGGTTTATGAAAGAATATTGGGATGGTGTGGAGGGGGGGGAATGGTTATGTGTGAATGATATTTTGACATAGCCTGAGGGGATTTCTCCCCGTCTTCTATTTTTCTGCATGAAGGGAAGGAGAGGTGGGTCGCTGATTAACTGGAACAGCCTTCCTGTGGATGTGCTATGTCTTGCTACATTGCCTCTAACCCATGGCAGTGTGCAGGGTACAGGAATGACCTGTCATCCATGAGGAGCTAAGTTGAGAGAGGGGAAAGGGTGGTGGATGGGAATGGAATGGGCAGGAGTGGGTATATGCCTTCTGAGTTTGGCTACCTTCCTGATAAGGGGAAAAAAAGCCCCTGGTATATAGATAGACAGAAGAAATTACTGAACTATTGAGAAGAGTTGATATTATACTCAACCTTTGATTGTGATTTTGCCACTTTTCTTGAAACGTGAAGTTGCATCCACCACCAACTGGAAATTTCCATTGTATTCTAGTTCAACACATAGGTCCAATTCCTCTAACTGTGAAGCCTCAGCATTCAAGTCCACATGCTTTGGGGTTAATGCTTTAATGATTGGAAACTCTGTGCCGAGGTCTAGATGATGTATCTTGAAATAGAAAATATATATATATGTATATATATGTATGTATATATATATATATATATATATATATATATATATATATATATATATATATATATATATATATATATATATATATATATATATCCATTAAAGAGAAATGTAGTAGCACTAACATACGAGGTTAAAACAGTGATGAAAGTTTGTAGACATCATGGCTATAAACATGGTAGTAGGTTTAAAAACCTTAGTTGTAATTTGTGCCTCAAGAATGGTAATTTACAAAAAGTGTGTAAAGAGAAAAAAACAATTCCTCCTAGGTTTAGTGGAAAGACAACCAAATATAAAGCTTCACCTAGTAAGGGCAAGATCAAGAGAGCCATTATGGTTCTGGATGATTGCGATGAGGTTAATGATGATGGATTGTTAACTGTGGAAGAACATGTTGGTACTCTTCATCATAATGAAGTTTATTTCAGATTGAATAAGGGATTAGTCTGTCTGAAGTGGACAGTGGTGCTGCTGTGTCAAGGACTTCCATGCCTTTCATGATTATGTAAATGGACAATAGATTGCCTCTTACTCTTCTTTATTCCAGGGTTGGTAGTTCCAGTTTAGACAATCTTTGTTCATATGTCAATTTTTGGTGCCATCTTTATTGTTGGTATTTGGATTCTTTCTTATTTCTTTATATTCTTTTTTGTGATGGGTGTCCATAGTGTCACAGCATACTCCAATCCTGGTCTTATCAGTAACTATATATATATTTTTTTACCATTACTTCATCCAAGTAATTAAAAGCCACCTTTATTGATCTTAGTCAATTGTAAGTTTCTCCAACTATTTTGTTTATATGCTCGTCTGGTGACATGTCTTTGTTAATAATTACTCCTACATATTATGTGTAAGGTTTCAAACCATTTTAATTGTCTCATGGATTCGAGATGGCATGAAATTTACATTTTCTTTTCTATTATTCCTGATAAAAGTACATCCTGAAAGAATACCTGCATGGTCTTGATGATCTTGGACAGTGCCTTTTGCTCTTGAAGCATCGTACTAAACTCCTGTGTCAACATTCCAGTCAACCAGTGGAGTATGCCAGCATCATATCTGTTTTCCTATATACATTTGGAATAAAAGAAAAACTTCATTTAGAAATGCTGAGAGTTAAAAATTCATTTAAGACGTCAGGATGAAATCAACAGTACATCATACATAAAGCAAGATCTAGTGCTGGCAAGAACATCTGTAAGAAGCATCACAAAGAGGTTAATTATCATACTGGTTACAGATATTATGATACCAATAAAACAAGAAGTTCCAAAATACAGATAAGTTCTAGCAAAGTGGATGAAAGAGTATACCAAGCTGTACCACAGTTCATTACCAGATCTCCTTTTGATTCAGTACAATTACATAAAAAAAAATTGGTAAAGATCTTCATATAACAAAATGCTCCACCACAGCCATACAGGAAATCTGTGTTGTTTTTTATTACTCTCATCACACTTTGATCTCACTTTTCTTTTACTTTCATTATTTCCATTCTTATATCTGGGGAAAGAAACAGAAGAACATTTAATTATCTTATGGGACACAAAACTACTTGCCTGAAAGAAAAACTGCAGCAGCAAGTTCAGAGCTAGACAAGTCTCCCTCCGCTTGTAACCACCTTCTTGCTTGAGAACCTTAGCCAATTCCTCAGGCAGATGAGTTTCTTGCACCACTGGCTTGAAGTCTGGTTTAGATGGGTGGACTGAGTACCACCACCAGATGAACCCTACTACGCTCAGTGCCCCAGCGATGTAGGCCAGGCCCCCCCATAGCAGTAGCCCCAACATCACGGTCACTCACACCAGCAGACCCTAACCACTCCCAATAAGGTCCTACACATGTCTGTAATGTATGAAATCAGCATGTATTAGTATAAACATGAATAAAATTAGCCATCTAAACAAAGCTATTTCAATATCATCAATGTAGCAATGAATATGTTCTTATCTAGAAATATTTCTATTTGAATGTGGGTGTGATATGTATGTAAAACATATCATTGACCAATCATTTCAAGAACTTTTCAACAGATTTTATAACTGTGACATCCATGACTGTATAAGCAGTCACTGGATAGATTTTCAGTAACAATTACTTAGAGCCACATAAAACTAATTCTGTATTACCTGTTTTAGTATACAAGAAGGGAGCTATACTTATGAGGTCTCTTAATCTTTTCATACCTCATTCTAAAATCATATATGGTTCCAGCCTATGCTATATCTTCCCCTACATTAATCTAGGAATTTATTAATCTGTACATGAAATTGTATTTTTTCACATCTTTCAGACAAATGTAATTTGTGATCATGGCCTCTTGATACTCTCCTCTCCTAGATTAAAAGGTCTTCTTTGTTGCTACTGTCTGCCCCCCTTCAATGCCCTGAACACCAAAATCAGTTTCCCTTTTTCTTTTTGTTTCTTTAATGTAGGCAGGGCTGGTGCTTCCATACTCTTCTTGAACAATTTACTTGCAATGTTGGGAACCATTTTGGTTGTTGCATTTTGTAATCTCTTCATCTTGCTTATATCTTTCAATTTGTGCGAGAACCATAGAATGATTTCATACCAGTACTCTGATCTTGGGCAGATTAGGCGTTTGGGGTATTGACAGCAATAATTTTATGATGTTTGTACACTAAACACCTTACTTCTACTATCCTCTCGTTCTGCTACCCACCTTAAATCTCTGCATTACTTCACCTCTATGATCCCATCCCTTCAGTGTGATATTGTCTCCAAGGATAGAAATGCTGTTTATTGCCAACATTAAAGGTGATGAAATATTCACAATGAATGTGAATAAGACAAGAAATAATGGTCTCAAACTGTCAGGAACTACATTCAATTTGGAACTGGGTAGAAACAACCTTTCCAACTGTTTAGTAAATGAATTGAACAGACTTCTTGCAGAGGCAGTGCAATGTAGTACAGTTTGAAGTCTTAAAATTCAGTTAGATAAGCACCTAAGTAATATGCTGTAATGCCTGAGGAATGAAAGAACAAGATGACACTGAAACAAACTGAAAGACAGGGTGATTGTGGAATTGGAATTAGATTATCAAACACAATCCCAACCTATGGTATGCAACAAGATGCCAACACTCACAGTATACTACTCAAACATCTATCACAATCTAACCCCTCCCCACCCACCCCTGCTATAAAAGCACCTTGGAGCCAGACCTGTTAAAGAAATTGGTGATATGTTCAAGTGCTCTGATCAGTGGACATCAGTGGGGTACCCCATGGGTTGTGGTTCCTTCAGCTGTGTAACTTGGCCATTGCAAGAAGATACATTCTGCAGCTTGTTTCCTAAGGGCTGCAGGCTTCCTGCAAGAAAGAATTGGGTCAATGGTCTGATTGATCAAGCTATATGTATTCCACAATCCCTTTTTACAGACCAACAAATATGCACAGAAATATTGTCAGACATGTCAGACATTTTACCTATAAAAAAAAAAAAAAAAAAAATTACAAAAATTGGGAATAAAAATAAAATTAAAAAGATTTTTGTGGCAACACATATCTATATGTAACAGTGGACATCACTACAATCAATATGTATAGTAAGTCCTCATTATACGGTACATATGCGTTCCTGAAAACCTTACCGTAAATTGAAATTACCGTATACCGAACCCATTATAACATGTAATAATAGGATATGGCAGACGTACCTTCTCCCTGCTCTTTCCTCTTCAAAATATCTAGCGGATACCGTATCTGTGAATTTTTCTTACCGCAAATAGAATCGAGTGTAGTAATTACCAAATACCATAACTGTGAATTTACCAGATAAAGAATTACCGTATTAGGACTCACTGTATATATATATATATACACACACATACGAGATTATGAGATGACATTCCTCTATGACTCTACTTGCTGCCTATGAACATTGTGCAATAGTAACTGCTTCTTTGAATTACACATGTCCGACAACAAAAATGATAACAAATATTCAAATTTCAATTCACAATAGATATCAATTCTGTCACACTAATGCAAAATATATGAAAGAAACTTTGACAGGTAAGAAAAATAACAGAATATTGGACACAGTTCTTCTCCTAAAGAAACTATTGAACAAAGCAACAATTTAGTTCTTATTGGAGATTGTAATTGCAATGAGGTTAACTGGGAAGAATGGGAAGCATGAGGTAAAGTAGATTCATGGGAAAATACCCTGTTAAGTATAGCAATGGAGAACACAATGACCCAATGGGTAAAGGAATTCACCTGGTTAAGTGGAGATGACATACCCACAAGTAGATCTGTTAATAACCAAAGAACCAGACATCATCAACTCCTAGAATTACCTTTGTTCCATAGCAGAAAGTGACCATGTAACAATTAAATTTCTGCTAGAGGATGAGGAAATAGAGCCTAGGAATGAACCACTTGCTAGAGGATGAGGCATTTGTATCCTAGGAATGAACCACACAGTCAAGGAAGACAATTTTGGGAATAGAGATTACTTGGGGTTGAAGAAATTCTTTGATGAAGCAAACTGAGAGAAATTTATGAATACCACAGGAATAAGGAGAAATGTGAATTTTTTCTTGACATTTACAATTGGGAAGCGAACAAACAAGTGCCAAAGATTAGTGGAAGGAAGCAGAAACAGGATTTAACAAAAAAATGTGAGATTGTAAAAAAGGCCAGGTGTGTGGCTTGGGGAAAAGGGTGGCAAAGAAGAAGCAATAAAACAAAAGAAGGTTACAAACAAGCTAGAAATAACTACACAAATATTTGCAAAGAGGAAGAAAGTAATGTTGAAAGAGGTGTAATAGATAAATACAATGACGAACTGATACTGATATACAGGTTTACAAATTATAAATTGAGACACAGGAAAGTAATCACCAAGTCAACAGTGGGTGGTGAGGTCTTTGAAGAAGCCTCAGCTCTGGCAGAAATAATGAAAGTTTCCAATCTTCATAAAAAAGAGTAATTTTTTTAGGAAAGGGAGGGGAGCAAAAACTCAGGTTTAGAAGATGGAAATGTGTGAGGGAAGTGTTCAATCTTTAGGGATCATTGGATGTGACAAAAGCTTCAGGACCAGACAGGATCTCAAACTGGATATTTAAAGAATGTAGAGAACAACTAGTGGATATGATTCACAGCCTTGTTATATGTTTGTTGAAAGAGGCATAGTGCCACTTAATTGGAAAAGGGCAAGTGTGGTACCAAGTCACAAAGGTGGAAGTAATGAGACACTACTAAATTATAGGCTGGTATCACTGACCAACACAATAGTCAAACTATGCGAAAGGATTGTGAAAGATCAATGGACTACATATTTTGAAGAGATGAACATTCTGACACAGTCAGTCAGTTGGGCTTCAGAACTGGGAGCTTGTGTGTGTCCAACTTTTTAAGGAATAGACATTTGGGAATGGATGCTAAGAGGAGACTGTATGAAGGAGTGATTGTGCCAACAGCACTGTATGGGGCAGAAACATGGAACATAAGAGAAGAAGAGAGAAGGAGTTTGAATGTGTTTGAGATGAGGTGTCTGAGAAGTATGATGGGGGTTACTAGGCTATATAGAGTGAGAAATGAGGAGGTGAGGAGGAGAACAGGGGTGGAAAGGGAGTTGGGAGATAGGGTTGATGAAAGAATTTTAGGATGGTTTGGACACATGGAAAGAATGAGTGAAGAAAGACTAGTAAAAGAAGTATGGAAGGCAGATGTGGAGGGAGTGAACATGAGGGGACGTCCTAGGATGAGGTGGATGGATGGGGTGAAGGGGGCTTTGGGGAAGAGGGGAATGTCTGTTGAGGAAGAATGGGAGAGGACAGAAGACAGGGATGAATGGAGAATGGTTGTATATGGATGATGTTGTGATTGCATGAGGTGGAATGGGCGGGGGGGATGGGGGGTGAGGTAGTATGGGGGACACCTATTAAATGAAGCAGCCTTGCAGTGGATATGCTGTGTCTTGCACCACTCCTTCTGACCCAGGGCAATGGGCAAGATGCAGGGATGACCTGTCATCCAGGAGGAGCCAAGAAAAGAGGGAGGGAGGGTGAATAGGAGTGAAGAGGGTGGGGATGAAATGGGTGGGAGTGGAATTATTCTTTTTGACTTTGGCTACCTCCCTTGTGATATGGTTTAACGTCACAAACTCCTCCCTTCGGAAGGCTAGAACAGTGCCCCTTACAGAGGAATTTGTAGCGTGGAATTTAATGAACCATGCCCTTGGTTCAACTTTGCTGGTGGCAAGATTTGAACAGCCATCCCCCCAACCTTCGCTGTAAGTAACAACACCCTAACTTGCTCAGCCAGCAAGCTTTCTCCCTTGTAGGGGGGAAAAGCCCTTGGTATTTTATGTATAACCTGACAGTCGACTTATGTGGAAATTGGAGCACATTGAAGGACTAAGAAACAAACTGCTATGTCAGCATGTTTGCAGATTACACAAAAAGTTATGAGAACAGTGAAAAACAATGAATGTAAGCAAGTGTAAAAAAGATTTAGACACTATATTTATATGGAGCCAATGGGAAATGAAGATTAATACCAGAAAATGCAGATTGACCAGTTAAGCAAATTCACACCAAGGAAGTCAAGATTTTGCCAGCATTTGTTTGTTGGTTTGACTGTTAGCAACTTTACTCAAAAAATTATGAATAGAATTGGATGAAGTTTTGTGGAATTGCAAGTCTTATGCCAAGGAACAAGTTATTAGATTTTGAACATGATCTGGATATGGAAGTGGATCCAGGATACTTTTTTATATTTGCAATCCTGGTGTTTATAGACTGCATACAAAATGGCCTCTGCTATAATATCTATTATGGGCAAAGTTATTTTTTTCAATTTTGTGATCCTGGCAATGGTGGAGGTATGCATTCTCTGAGTGCCATCTAGTTTAATAATCTATTATGTATTTGAAATACCTTTTAAATTTGGTTTTCCAAAATAAGACAAATAATTAAGGATATATTTTAATTCTGTTATTTTTTATTTGTTTTACACTGATTGATTCTGTATTTCAAGAGTCCTTTGTGTGACAATGATGATAGAGCTGACAAAAGTATTTAATATGTATTCAATATTGATCTGATTAGTAGTAAGAATTTAAAAAAAGACATAAATAAAAAATATTACTAATGACTGATTACCTATATTTAAACTTTCTAATTTTGCAAATAACTCTAAATATATATAATAAAACAAGTCCATTATCAATTCTTAACCTGTTTAATTCTAGCTTCTAACTCCTTATTTCTTCTCTCTTCTGTCTTTGGCATTCACCCACTCCTTATAATTGGTAGCTTTTCACTCTCATAAGCATATTCAAATGACATTCTCCTGAATGATTTCTAAGTTTACTTTTTATTTGATTCATTAGGCTAAAACCTCATTCAGTCTGCACTTGATAGAAGGAAGGTTCTTCCAATATCCATCAACTATGTCAAGTCACAGAACTTTTCATTCTGAAGAGCAAATACCACCATTTGTGTAAAATCTTATATAATTTTGGATTTATTTTTTTCTTGCACAGAAATTTTGAAATTATTAAATTGACTAATTATTTCTGTAGTATTAGCCAGAAAATCAAGATATTTAAGATCAAGGCCTTTAACATGTTCTCTACCAGAAGAGAAATCACAATGTGAAATAGGAGATCCCAAACACTGACCATTCTTATCCTTCATCCTCAGGGAATCTGTCCTCTAAATGGACAAATAAACAATTGATAAAAGTAAAAAAAGGCATATTATCTACTCCTTCAGTCTCTTCTTGTAAAGTAAACCATTAACTCTGTCACTCCAGCAAGCATCACATTCCAAATACCAATTCCTGATTTTGTTGATCTTCCCTCTACCACAGTGATGACAGTCTAGTGGTGTCAGGTTACTCATGTGCAAGATTTTGCACTGGGAAGCTATATCTTCAAAAACATTACTTAAAATAAGAAGAGCTACCTTGAATGTCATGTTAGTTAATTTATTGTGACAATAATTAACCCTGGGATCATTTGATCTGTCTTTTCCAAAATATGTGATCAATCCCTCATAGTTTCTTAATATTGTCTGTAATGGAAAATGTTTGCATAGCCACTGCATTTTACTGAGGGGTCTGAATGGCAATTGCTTAATTCTCAGATGCCGCACCGATTTCTTTAAATCCATGTCTTTCCACCGCAGAATGAGAAGAGTGTATACACTCTTCTCATTAATGTATGAATATCTCTGATGAGATTAACTTCCTTTCAAGTATCAGAGATCCCTAGATCCTCACAGAGCCACACAGATGATAAAAAGTGTGGAGGTTAAATGTTTGTTGTGAGACGTGACATAATAGTTGGAAGAGGCAAATCTGAATTAATACAAGGCTGAAGCAATCCATCTGAAATTTAGTTCTAAAGGGCAGAATAAAAGACCTCAGGGTGACATATGTCCCCCACCCAAAACAAGAGCTTGGAATGAAGCTGAATATGAAAAAATGTTATTGGACACAGCTCCTCTCCTAAAGAAAAATATTGAACAAAATAGTGATTCAGTACCCTATCAAATATAGCAATAGAGAACACAATGACCTGGGTAAGAGGAGACGACATTCCCACAAGATTAGATTTGATACTAACCAAAGAGCCTGACATCATCAGCTCCTTGAACTACCTTTGCTCCACAGGAGTAAGTGACCATGTGACAATTAAATTTCTGCTGGAGGATGAGGAAATAAAGTCGAGGAATGAACTGCACAGGCAAGCAAATTGCTTTAGGAAAGCAAATTACTTAGGGTTGAAGAAAGTCTTTAAAGAAGCAAACTGAGAGGAATTCATGAATACCATGGGAATAAGAAGGAAATGGGAAATCTTTCTTGATATTTACAAATGGGGAGTGAATTAATATGTGCCAAAGATTGGTGGAAGGAAGCAAAAACAGGACTGGTTTAATAAAAGACATGAAATTGCAAAATAGGCCAGGGATGTGGCTTTAGGAAAATAGAAGAGAAGAAGCAGTAAAACAAAAGAAGCTTACAAACAAGCTAGAAATGACTACACAAAAATTTGCACGGAGGAAGAAACCAATATTGAAAGAGGTGTAATAGATAAATGCAAAAGATGAACTGAAACTGCTTTACATGTTTACAGATGGTAAATTGAGACACAGGAAAGTAATCACCAAGTTAACAGTAGGTGGTGAGGTCTTTGAAGAGGCCTCAGCTCAGGCAGAAATAATGAATGGAAGTTTCCGATTGGGCTTCATAAAAAAGAGCAATGTTTTTGAGGAAAGGGATGAGTAATTCAGATTTAGAATATATAAATGTAGAGTGAGAGAAGTGTTCAATCTTTTGGGATCATTGGATGTGACAAAAGCTTCAGGACCTGATGGGATCTCACACTGGATACTTAGAGAATGTAGTGAGTAACTAGTGTTCAATATTTAGTCTTGTTATATGTTCATTGAAAGAAAGCATTATGTCTCTTGATTGGAAAAAGGGCAAATGTGGTGCCAATTCACAAAGGTGGATACCACAGCTAGTGTGATTTAGGAAATGATATAGAATTTTGTTATAACCTTGTGTAATGTGGTTCAAAAAGAGAGTTATTGTACATCTAGAAATGAAACTCCAAGCCACATGCAAGAAATACTAAGAGATGGGACCCCAAATAAGATGAGTCTTTTAACCTCATAAGCACTTGAAATAGGTAAACTATAGGCTGGTATTACTAATAAGTACAATAGTGAAATTATGTGAAAGGATTGTGAAAGATCAAGGGACCAAATATCTTGAAAAGATTAACATTCTGACAGACAGTCAGTTTGGCTTCAGATATGGAAGGTCATGTGTTGAACCTTTTAAGCTTTTACTTGAGAGAGACTGATGCATTGCAAGAGAGGGCTGGGTGGACTGTGTGTACCCTGACCTAGAGAAGTATCTTGATAAAATACCTCATAGTCAACTTATGTGGAAATTGGAGCATGCTGGAGGACTGAGGCAAACTACTAGAATAGATGATAGATTTTTTAAGGAAAGATACATGAGGACAGTAGTACAGGATAAGATATCAAGAATGAGAGCAGTAATGAATGGAGTTCTACAAGGTTCAGAGCTTGCACCAATAATGTTTCTTGTCCAAGTCAATAACAGATTGGAAGAAACAAAAAGCTATGTCAACATGTTTGCAGACAATGCAAAAGTCATGAGATGAGTGAATAACAAGGAGGATGGTAAGCTATTGCAAAAAGATCTATACACTATTTCTGCATGGAGCTAAGAATGGGAAATGAAATTCAATGTAAAAAAAATGCAAAGTATTGGAGATGGACAATAGTGGCAAAAGACCATCCTTCAACTATTCCTTGAGAAGTGAGCCCATTACAAAAGTAAAAGAGGAGAAAGATTTGAGAGTCTTGATAAAAGACAACCTGTCACCTGATTGACATATCAGCAGCATTATGGGCAAGATGTGCAGACTACTGTAGAAGATTAAAGTGGTGATCCATCCAAGACAGATAAACCATACAAGGAAAGACTACAAGCACTGGGTCTGCCTACTTTGAATGATGAAAGAGGTGATATGATTACAATATTCAGAGCACTAAAAGGGATAGATTGCAGTGACAGAGGAGATCTCCTGATTAAAGATGGGAGGGCTTTTCGAGGTCATGGAGACAAATTAAGAAAGACCACATATGGCATACATACATGGAATAGCTTACAGGGTTATATAGCCCAAGCTCAAACAATACATGAGTTCAAATCTAAATATGATAATTGGAAATCAAGAGTATAAATTAAGTTGAAACTGTATATGAATATGAGGCTAAGTATGATCAAAACTGGAAAATAGGTGATGGGACCAACAAGTGTTGCTCCTTATCTGTATATTATGCTTAGGTAAATACAATTAGGTAAAACACATACACACATATACTGAATGACATAGAAGCAAGATTAAGAGAATACAAAGGGCACAGCCTAGTAGATAAACCATACGAGGAAAAACTAAAAGCACCAGGTATGCCAACTTTGAAAGATCAAAGAGAAAGAGATGATATGAGTACAGTATTCAGGTCACTAAAGGTAATATATTATAGCCTACTGACAGACAAAATCTCTTGATTAAGAATGAGAGGATTTAAAGAGAGCATGGTAACAAATTAAGGAAGACTACCTGTCTAAAGGATGTGAAGAAATACAGTTTTCCATATAGATACATAAATACTTGGAACAGCCTTGGTGATATAGCCAAACCTGGAACAATACATGAGTTCACATCTAAACATGGTAATTGAAAACCAATGGTATAGACTAAGTTGGAACTATTCATGAATTTGATGCTAGGTATGATAAATTGGAGAGTAGGAAATGAAATTTAACATTGTTAATCCTTTCTTGTTTACTACAATTAGGTAAATACATGAGACACTGGTAAGTGATGAGATAGTTAAGTGATAAGTGGAGGGAAATGTCTTTGAGGATTATGTGGGCAAAAGGAGGAGTTTAAAAATGTCTGAGATGAAGTGTTTTATATACATGGTGGGGTTATGACAATATACTGAGTGAGTAATGAGGAGGTGAGGTAGAGAAAGACCTGGCAGATAGGGCTGATAAAAAGAATACTGGGATATTTTAAGCATATGGAAAGAATGAGTGAAAAAAAACTAACAAAAAAGAGTGCAAGAGGAGGTGGATGTGTGATCTTGACAACAATGGAAATAAGCGTACATGCTTTTTGTGTTATCCTCGGCAATTTGCATTTATTATTCCGAACTATGTGTTCTTGTCATTATTTGCACTTCATGTACATTGATTCATTGCCAAATAAAGTCTATCTATCTATCTATCTATCTTTGGTAGAAAACCAAGAATGGGATGGACGGATGGATGGATGGATGGATGGGGTAAAGGGGGCCTTGAGTGCAAGGGGAATTTCTGTAAGCAGGGAAGAAAGAGGGTAAGAGATAGGTTTGAGTGGAGAGTAGTTGTGAATGAATGAGAAATTGATGTAGTCCAAAGGGATTTCTTCTTGTTTGTTGTGTCCATTTGTAACTGGAAGAGAATCAAGGATCACTGTACAATAAAACCATGGGGTTAAACCAGCTTTGTTTGTTAGGCCCTCCTATGGAAGTGCTGTGACTCACTCCATTGCTTTTGAACTGAGCAGTGGGAAGGAGACAGCATCAACCCCTAATCCATGATGAGTTTATGATGAGAGGGATAACAAATGGGTGTTGGAGGGGTAAAGGGTGGGTAGTTTAAATTTCAGAAACATGCAAGCATGGCTAACATGAAATTTATGCTGTCCAATAGCTTCTAACCTAATCATTCCATAAAAAAAAAATAGATCTATCAAATGCAAAAAAGAAAAAGTGAAAAAAGCATTTTTGTATTGCTGGAACAGAATTGGTGGGTGCATGCTTTTGATGGCCACCATTCCTTATGAAGGGGTGAAAGAGCCTTTGGTATACATATGCATGCATGTATACATGTACATAATCAATAATTATTGATTTCCATATGCAACTTTCACATAACTCACAACTGAATAACATTAATCCTTGACAGAAATCAATGTCACAAGTGAGTTCACAAACATTGAAACCAATCCAAATAACACATTTAAATCCAGCATCCTACACTGTTCGAAAAATAATGTGCAATAGCTTCTCCAGAATTACATAAATATTGATTATAATAGATTCTGCACTAGTGCTGTGCGAAGCTGTCTAGAAGACATACCTACAGTATATATTTTACGTAGCCTGTGTAATAAATTAAGTGTACATTTCACACCTTAGATTCTTATATATAAAATACTGATTTAGGTAACTGCTTGCTGGTTTACCAGTCATAGCTAACTCATCGCTCCCGCCTCTACTCCTTAGCCCACGGCGACCTGTCAAAACAATGCACTAGACTGAATACAGCTGGTACGAAGCAGACGACACCACCAGTGCCGTTCTTCTTCTGTTTCTTCAGTACGTAGACTAAGTGTCTGTTTGAAGGTATATCGAATAATTCAAAACGCGGCATAACGTGAGTCAATATAAGCTTCATGATAAATTTATAAAACTACGTGAGCGCCAAATACGATTTCCTGACAGGTACATCTTTGAAGAAAGTGTACACCTTGTGAACAAAATAAGCGTTAAGAAAAAAAGAAAGAAATTATGATATCACCGCAGCAAAGTAAAAAATATTATCATTATGGCTGGTTGTGGCAGAAAATTCGCCAAAGCATTATACCATGTTTGAGCGGCCTTACCTTACACACCTAAGGCTAGAAAAAAACAAAAACAAAAAAAACATTGGCAGGGGGGGGGGCATTTTTTTTTTTAGCAATACTGGGTAATCTGACAGGAGTGAGCGTCATCGATGGCAGAATCGTAGCTCTGGTCAGATAACCCAGTACTGTCGCAACTATGTTTACCAACCTAAAGACATTTTTGATGTGTGTGTGTGTGTATATATATATATATATATATATATATATATATATATATATATATATATATATATATATATATATATATATGTATGTATATATATATATATATATATATATATATATATATATATATATATACAGTATATATATATATATATATATATATATATATATATATATATATATATATATATATATACTGTAATTGTTGTTACGGGAATTGCATTGTTTACTTGAGCTTCGGCAATTTCCCGAAAGCTTGTTTAATTTTCGAATCGGGAACCTTTCCTGTAACTTTGTACCACACTATCGTAATTTTAATTAATATATTATTAAACTCCCCTCCCTCTTTATTGTTTTTTAAGCCTATGTTGTAATTTTGATTAACAAATCGGGAATTTTGAGAACTTACTTAAAGTATTAGTTGTCCCGTGGCTTCGAAGCCGTTTTACGAGCTCGTAAGAATTCCAGCCGAACGAGACTACGTTTAGTGAACTGAACGTCAGACAAGCTTCAACTCTGGTACCAGAAGGACAAATAAACCTCGGCAAGGGAATTCTACTGTTAGATCGAATCCTCAAGAATAAACTTTCAGTTCCGACGATTGTTAGAGAACTCAACCAGGTAAGTTCTCTAACGTTCTCAGTTTGAAGTAACTTAATTACAACACCATAGGTCTTCCCTAACAATCAGAATTCTCGGATTTAGTTTATTAGCTCGGAATTTGAGAATTTACGTAAATATTTAAATTTTAACTTTAGTAGTCGATTTTGACATTGGATTATTACCCCATTGTGTCGTAAGCCGCTATGTAAGCGCTAATTAAAATTACGATAGTGTGTGGTTACGAAGTCCGCTTTCCTGTTCTTTATACCGAGTTTGTTCGGTTTTATTAATTTCCTCGTTTGAGGACCTTATTGACTTTCGGTTTTTTTTTTTTTTTTTTTTTTTTTTTTTTTTTTTTTGCCGGCTTTGTTACCTTGTCTTTCTCGTGAACATTCGGAAATTTTCGAATAGTTCTCTATTCTTGGTGGCCTCTATTGTTATATTGTCGTGGTTTCTTTCATTTGTTGCCTTTATCCAATTTAAGGTCGTATTTAAATCAAATTAATGATTTTTACTTAATTTCTATCTTCGTTGTGCTTAGTCTATAAGACGGTTTTTGGCACGACTATTTTGCTCGTGTATTTGTGACGAATTGTTCGGGTTGGTGTCGTTATGGCTAGCCACGATAAGACATTGTCCGATTCGAAAGTTTTGCAAAAACTCCGAAGACAGAGAGCTCATAAAAGGGGGCTAATCTCTAAGGACTTAAAAGCTCTTAATGCACAACCTGACTCTTTATATATTTCCGTCCTTGACGATATGTTAATTCAGATTGAGAATTTCCTCTCAGAAATATAAGATTTTGACGAGGAAATTCACGAATTGCTCCCCGAAGAAGAAAAGGACGAGGATATTGAGAAATCCAGAGCTTACCGCCTGTCCGTTCTTCTTGAATTGTCTCCTTATAAGGAACGGAGACAAGAGTTAAGGGGAGTTCTTGAATCTAAAATAGGTGAAAAACTAAACAAGTCCCCTGATAATTCTGTAAAACTTCCTCTTCCTCCTATTGTTCTTCAACATTTCGAGAACAATTTCAGCAATCCTTTTGCTTATTTAAACTTTAAAAAGGGTTTTCTGAATGCCTTAGCTGGTATCCCCAATCTGACTAGTGGTCAGAAGTTAATTTATTTGAAGGGATACCTCAGAGGGGAGGCTTTCCATTTAGAGAATTTACTAGTGGATGATTAAAGTTTTACTCTGCTTTCCTTCTTCTTGATGAGTTAAATTTCAACAAAGAAGAAATTCTTGATAAGGTGTTGATTTCCATTAATGCACCGGAGGTCTCACTCTTGAGAGACCTTGAAAGTTACTACAATTAGGTCTATAGATTCCAAGCTACAAGACCTTAAGGGAATCGGGGTAGATTTCACTGGGCCAGGAAGCGAGGGCCTCCTCTTGATAAGTAAATTAATCTTAATTAAATTGCCTAAATTTTTTCTAATTGAATTGTCTCGGGTGATTAATTCTAATTACCCCCAATTTTAATCAACTCAAGGAAGTTTACCAGTCAGTTTTGGTTAGACTTAAAATGGGATCAGATGATCTTGGTGTCAAACCTAAACGAAGCCTTACTACCAGCTCCCTTGCTTTCAAGGAAATTTCCTTGAAAAAACCAGTTGATGGCTCCTTTAAGGCCAATTCTAATCCCATTAAGAAGTCTATTAGTAGATGTAAATTTTGCCCTGCTTCCGACCATGCTAGTTCGAAGTGTACTTCATATAAATCCCTTGAGCACAGGAAAGCTAGAGCAGCTCAGTTAGGACTGTGCAATAGATGCCTAAATCATGGACATGGTTCTTTGGAATGCCCTGGGTTAAAGGCTGCTCTGCCTTACAAATGTTTTGTTTGCAACAAACCCGAGCACCATGGAGCCATGTGTCCTATGGCTTATAAGACACCACTTTCTGAAGGGAAAGTGTTTAATTTTCATAATTCAACAGATTTCATTGTTCCTTTGGTCTCCCTTCCTATTAGCAGAGGAAAGAGAACTGCCCAATATCTCTTTTTGTTGGGACATTGGAGCCCAGTTTTCTATCATTAACAAGGAATTTGTAGAGGACAAAGTTGGACCTTGTTTAAGTCCTCCTATGGACAAGTTAGTTTCTTCCTTTGGTTTACCTCTAATGAATAAAAGAGGTTTTAACTACATTGCTAACTTAAAACTCCCTTCAGGGATGAATTTGTTTAGTTTGTTCTTTGCCATTGAAAGATTCAACTTGTCCTTACAAATTCCTTCCTTATCTTCTGTACTACTTAGTATGAATAATCAGCAATTTTTTGTCTCGCCAATTTTTCCAAAAGTGAAGGGAGACCAACTGAACGTTTTAGGGATCATTGGTAATGATATTCTTCAAAACTTCTCAAACTTTTCAATTGAAAGTGCCCCATTTTATGGTAGCCCATCATGCAAGGTGGGGCTCAATATATCCCTCCTAGTGAGAAGCCTTTCTACTTAAAGAGAATAATAAGGGGGATTCCTGAAATGCCCTCTAATGAAATCCAAGATGTTGATAGTTAGATAGATGTTAGATAGATGTAAGGAGAGGCCTTTGAGGATAAAACCAGACTATGACCTTGGAGTGGATTCTTTTAATTGCTTAGAGGAATATCATGGAGATTCACTTGTTTTCTATAATTCTTCTTTCAAGACCAATGGAGTTTCTCTAAAGAAAACTGAGAAAGGCACTTCCCTTACTCAGTCTTATAAGACTGTTAAATATTTTCCTCCCAAAAGGTTAGGCAAAGAAAAGTTTCTTGTCAACTTTTGTTTAGAACCTGTAAGTTCTCAATTTGATCCTTTGCAGGAAGTCTTTATTAATTCTAATGTTGAGTATGGTCTTGACAATTTCTATTCTTTAGAGTCCATTGGTATGAAAGAGGAACAGACCCCGGATATTAATAATTTACTCATTGATGAATTTAAAGTCCACTTCCTTCAAGAATGGACATTACTATGTGAAGATCCCATGGAAAAAGGATTTGGTGGATCTTGTTCCCTCTAACCTTAAGAGATCTCTAGCTGTAGCTCAAAGGGTTTATGACAAACTTGAGCAAAAGGGGCTTAGAGAGGATTATGAAGCTGTGTTTGACCAGCAAGAGGCCTTGGGTATTATTGAGACAGTAACTAAAAGAGTCCCTGGACAAATCTTTATACCCCATAGACATGTACTGAAGGATAATGATCTTTCCACTTCTAGAATAAGGCCAGTTTTCAATTGTTCTCTCAAAGTAGGAAAAGCTCATTCCTTAAATGAAGCTGCATTCCTGGGAGTTGACTTGATGAACAACCTCCTCTCTCTCTTGTTGTATTTCAGGACCAATAATCATGTCATTTTGGCTGATGTTATGAAAGCCTTCTTGCAGATCTGTTTGAAGGATGAGGCTGATCGTAACAGGGTCTGTTTCTTCAGGAGGATTAACAACCAGTATATACCCTTCAGGTATGATACTATCATTTTTGGCTTCATTTGCTCTCCTTTCATTCTAAATTTCATTATACAACACTATCTTTCTTTGCAGCCTGACTCTCTAACTTCCTCCTTAATCAAAGATAAATTTTATGTAGACAATTTGGTCTACACTACCAATGAGCTTTGTTCTCTCCCTGCAATGGTCGAGAAGATTAATGAGATCATGCTCAATGGAGGTTTACCTCTCAGGGAGTGGACATGCAATTCGACTTCTGTTCTTTCTGTTCTTGATCAAGAAATAGTTTGCAATAAAGAGGAGGTTAAAGTCTTGGGTTATATTTATAATAAGGATCATGATACTTTGAGAATCAAGGATGTTTCCCTTAACAAGAATGCCTCGACCAAAAGACAAGTTTTGTCTTCCTTGTCTTCTGTATTTGATCCTTTAGGGTTTTTCTCTCCTGTGCTCTTACATGGAAAAATCCTTATTAGAGAGATGTGCCAAAAGATGGTGGATTGGGATTGGAAATTAGATAGAGAGTTACTTGTTAGATGGAACAAGTTATGTGAAAATTTTAGGGAGGTTAATAACCTATCCTTTAAAAGGAAAACCTTTTGTACAGAATTTCCCATTAAATTGTTTGTTTTTGCTGATGCTTCCAAGGAAGCCTATGGATCTGCCTTATATGTAGGGCAAGAAGGAAGAGAATTAAAGGAGTCTAATACCTCTCTTCTATTTGCCAAGGTCAAGGTGGCTCCTATTAAACAAAGAACTTTACCGTCTTTGGAGCTGTAGCAGTGTGTCGGTGAGGAAAGTTGAAAAACGGGGTTTCGCTTACGAAGTTTAATTGCAAGCGGGTGTAAACAAACAAGCGACGTCTAGAACGTCTTCGTAACAGTAACTTAACAAAAACAAAAGATGTCTACATAGGATTCAATTAGATACACATGACTAAAAGTGCTGTATAGGATCTAAACCTATTACAAAGTATAAAACATATGAGAATCACATATATAAGGAATCTACAGCACCAGTATACAATTCTTTAACACCATTTTCATGTATATAAAAATAATGATAAGACAATTAATCTCAATTTACCACATCCCTTTTCCCTTATTGAAAAAGGAGTATCCATATGAACATAACTGAAACATTTATCTTTATAACACCACAATTATAGATTCAATCTATCAGGTGGTTTCACAACTCTGCTAGATCTTCTAACTGGTTGTGGACTTGGTACATTCACTGCATTATCATCATTATCAACATTTACAGAGGAATTTTCATCAGCCTTATCGATTACTTCTGAACTATTAGGACAGTGTCCTTGACCTGAAGAATACATAGTCACAAAAGGTTTACTGCTACCCAAGTTGTCTTTACGTACAGTGTCATTACTGGAAACAGTTGGTGTATATCTAGGCATAAGTTGATCAGAATGTCTTTTCCAAACAATGTTTCCAAAATCTTTTAACATCACTTTGTAGTTTCTCACACCTAGAACTTCAATTACTTTCCCTTCCAACCATGAATGACCTTTGCCATAATTCTTTACAAAAACAGCATCATCAATCTTATATTCAGACTTCTCAAAGTTACAATCTTTTTCCAAAACCTTTTCCTTCTTACTTTGTGGTTTAATTTTCTCAATTATACCTCTGAAGTTTCTGTTAAACATTAGCTCAGCTGGAGCTTTACCTGTGGAACAATGAATTGAACGTCTGTAGTTATACAAAAATCTACAAATTCTGGTTCTGATATCACCTTCCTTAAATTTACTTAATCCTTCCTTGAAAGTTTTTACAGCTCTCTCAGCTAAACCATTAGATGATGGGTTATATGGGGCTGGTGTCATATGTTTTATTCCATTCTTTTCAAAGAAAGTCTCCATTTCCTCAGATACAAATGATGAGGCATTATCTGAAACTACAATGTCAGGTAACCCAAAATTACAAAAAGTTTTTCTCAGCATAGAAATTGTTACTGTAGATGTTGTTGACTTTGTTACATGAACATCCATAAATTTTGAGTGTGAATCCACAATCACTAAGAAATAACTTTCATTGATTGGACCTGCATAGTCCATATGGAGTCTACACCAAGACTTACCCGTCTCAGGCCATGATAAGGTAACTTCCTGAGAACCTTGAAAATTTTTAAAACAAATTGAACAAGCTTTAGTAACCTCAGATATATCTTGATCTAACTTAGGCCACCATATCCAATTCCTGGCTTCAGCCTTCATAGCACTGATACCATTATGACCTACATGCAGCTGTGAAAGTACACTACTTCTTAATTCAGCTGGTATAACTACTCTATTCCTAAATAGCAACACATCTTCATATATACTTAAATCTGCTTTAACTGCTGCATATTCAGAAATAACAGGATTATCAATCCACCCAAATTTAACACATTGGAAAACCTTCCTCAAAACAGGATCACTCTTTGTCATAACCTTAACCCTTTCATAGGAAATATTTTGATCTTCCAAATTTTCAACTAAATTCACATATTCAGCAGGTGTATGTGAGTCTAAAACAGAATCTGATACAGGCAAACGGCTCAGGGTATCTGCTACAATGTTTTGTTTGCCTGATTTAAAACACAATTGGTAATCATACTGGGATAACAATAATGCCCAACGCTGTACTCTTGCGTTTGCATTGACAGGAATCTGTTTCTCACTACCAAATAAACCAAGTAGAGGTTTGTGATCTGTACGGAGCACAAACTTACGTCCAAGCAAAAAATATTTAAACTTAGTTACCGCGTACACTAATGCTAGAGCTTCTTTGTCCAACTGAGAATAATTTAGCTCAGCAGCAGACAGCTTTTTACTTGCAAAGTAAACTGGTCTTGGACTACCATTCATTTCTTGAATTAACACACATCCTACTCCTACTGGTGAAGCATCTACTTCAACAATAACATCATGTTCACCATCAAAATTGGCTAGTAAATCAGAGTTGACTAACTCTTCCTTAACAGTCATAAATGCTTTTGCTTCAACAGAAGACCACTTAAATTTTGCATTTTTCTTCAGTAAATCATACAGAGGTGCTAATACACTTGAAAAAATTTCTTACAAACCTACAATAGTATGTGACTAGACCCAAAAATGATTGAACTTCACCTACAGACTTTGGTATAGGTGCTTCTAAAATAGCAGCAAGTTTCCTTGGTGAAGGTTTTATGCCATCACCTGAAATGACATATCCTAAGTATTCTAAGGAATTGGTATTCAGAACAGTTTTCTTTTTGTTAATAGCAACATTATGTTTCTGAAATACCTTCAACACTTTATCTAATCTCATATCATGTTCCTCTTTAGTCTCTCCTCCGACTAATATGTCATCTAAGAAGGCAACTACTCCATCTATATTCATCAATAATTGGGATATCAATCTTTGGAAGATGGCAGGAGATGATGCAAGTCCAAAGGGTAATCTTTTATATTTAAAAAGACCTTTATGAGTATTAATTACTAGCAATTCTTGACTCTCATCATTTACTGGCACCTGTAAGTAAGCATCTTTTAAATCAATCTTTGAGAATATCTTGCTTTTCCCAACAACAGCAAGGATTTCATCAACTTTAGGCAAAGGGTACTGGTCACATGAAATACATTTGTTCAATGCCTTGAAATCTACACAGATACGCATTGACTTTTTGTCAGCTTTTAACACTGGTACAATTGGAGCTGCCCAAGTACTAGAATGTACTGGTTCAATGATATTGTTATCAACTAACTCTTCTAAAGCATCTTCTACCAATTTTCTGTAGTGGTAGGGCACAGGCCTTGCTTTTTTCCAACTAGGCACAGCACCGCTCTTTAGGTGTACCTTTGCTACAACACATGAAATTGGCAACCTAGAATCAGCTGAAAAATTAACTAATTGTACCTGGGAATCCACAACATTAACTCCTTCCTCTATACCTGTGAGTGCAATACCAATTTTAGGCATTAAATCTCTTCCACATAAGTTAGAGTTATTAGATTCAACTACATACAAACTTTGAATTACATTGTGACCATTATAAAATATATTTGCATAAACCTTACCCAAAACATGCAAATCATTATTACCATAAGCCTTCAAAATTTTATCACTAGGCTCTAGAGATAAATTTAATTTCTTAACCCAATGTAAGGTTAGAGTCGAAACACTGGCACCACAGTCAATTTCATACGGCACATTATGACCTTTAATATTAACCCTATATATCCCAACATGACGAATTCGTCAGTCAAGCTTCGGGTGAGTCTCACTGGCATAGAAAAGCAGTTATAACCGGTGTGTCTGTCCTGACGAATTCGTCTAGGCTTCCTCTCTCAGAGAACAACACTTGAAGCTGATTGGTCGAGAGTCCCTTGGGCAGTTCATCATCAGCTGATAACATCAACAGTGGTGTGAAACGTGGTATTTCTGGTGCTATTTATTTCATCATGGAGGAGTTGTCAGGTATGTTACATGCTGCAAATAATTTTTTTCTGAAATGGGAATAGTTATAGATATCTGAGAATGTCATACTGTTTCTTTTTTTGATGAAATAAGGACACTATAGCTCATTTTATGTCGATGACAAATCCGTCATGTTGGTCATATGGCGCACACAAAGAAACGTATGACCAACATGACGGATTCGTCATCTACATAGGGCATACAATATTTCTTATCAGTATTTGTGTATTCATTTGTTTATTACTAATATTTTTTGTATGTATGCCTTTGTTTGCAGGGTTTGACGTATCTTCATTTTACTCAAGAGCTGTAAGCAGGCAAATGTGCAGGGAAAATTCAGAAATTATGCCAATTGAACAAGATAATGGGTTGAGTGACGAGTCTGATGGAGAGGAGGAAGAGGAAGTAGAGTTAGACTCCATTCACACCCCAAGTTTCAGTGATTTCGATCAAGGTAGGGAGTATTTTTTATCTACACTAAGACAAAGTGAGGACTAAAACCAATAATTGCCTTGCCTGCTGGCATCCCCACCCGTGAGAAATACAGTGAGAGGTCCAAAAATGTGTGTGTGTGTGTATTTACCTAGTTGTTCATTATTTCTGAAATTTTAATCAAACTATGTATTTTACAGAGGTGCCACCGGATGTCAATGTGAACGAAAGGGTTGACGAAATTATTATTGACATCCCTAGTGGTCACTTAGAAGAAATAGAGGAGATACAAGATTCTATTGAACGCCCATCAAGTAGTACACAAGCGTCTCGGCCCTCTAGAAGACGTTTTTGGACCAGAAAAACAGAGTACACCCCTTCACCTTTACCAAATTTTATCCCTGGCAATGAAACAGCTTCAGTCAACAGTGACTTGAACCCATCACAGTCAAACCCAGTATTTCACACAGTTTTTCACTCCTGATTTTTTAGATATGATAGTCTATCAGTCTAATCTGTATGCTACACAAAAAGATGTGAACAAACCTCTAAACCTCACTAGTCAAGAACTTGAACAATGGATAGGTCTACTTATTCATTTCAGCATTATTAGGACTCCCCAGACACGTCTCCATTGGTCTGGTGAATTATTTGGGAGGTATAGAGAGTATACTGCTTTAGTTATGAGTCGCAACAGATGGGAGACTATAAAATCCAACTTACATCTTCGGGACAACACTGATGAGGTAAACAATGATAAACTGTTCAAAGTCAGGCCAATGGTAGACCATTTGCAGAAAAAATTCCAAGACCTTCCAATGCAACAAAACCTCTGCATTGATGAACAAATGGTGCCTTTCAAGGGAAGGCACTCTATGAAACAATACATGCCCATGAAACCCAGAAAATGGGGTTTCAAGTTCTTTGTTCTTGCAGACAGTGGGGGTCTTATTCATGACTTCATACCTTACACAGGTTCAATTCAACCTGTGAATGGAGATGGTATTCCAGATCTGGGTGCATCCTCTAATATTGTCTTACACTTAGCTGAGACCATTCCAAACAATAAGAATCACCTACTTTATTTTGACAACTGGTTTACATCTTTACCACTTGTAGAACATCTGGCTGACAGGAATATATGGTGTTGTGGGACAGTCCGGGCAAATCGGCTCCAAGGCCTCAAGTTCACAATGGACGCTGACATGAAGAAGAAAGGCAGAGGTACATTTGAGGAATGGAAATTATCTGGTGAGGGCAGCCAGGCAACAACAGTCAAATGGTTTGACAATAAATGTGTGACATTATTGTCTTCCTTTGCTGAGGGCAATCCAACTCACACTGCACGACGCTATGATAGAAGTCAGAGGAAAGTTGTGGAAATTCCACAGCCTAACATCGTACATTTGTACAATAAGAACATGGGAGGTGTAGACCTGGCTGACTGTCTTCTAGCACTATACAGGATCCCGGTACGTTCAAGAAATATTATCACAGACTCATCTATCACATGATTGACATGACTATCAATGAGGCATGGCTGGTATACCAAAGAGATTGTGAGGCCAAAGGGATTCCCCAGGAAAAAAGACATTCCCTACTGACCTTCAGGATGTCCTTGTCAGAATCACTCATCAATGCAGGGAAATATATCCCCAAGCGAGGTCGTCCATCTTCAAGTGAGAGAACTCCTCCTCCACCATCAACAAGAATTCAAAGAGTTGGCCAATTCAAGCCCCAGAATGATGTGAGACTAGATAAAGTAGGGCACTTCCCAGAGGTGAAAAATCCTCGTTTGTACTGCAAACGAGTTGGATGTGCGGGTCGCACCAATATCAGGTGTATCAAGTGCAAAGTGAGTTTGTGTCTAAATGAGAGAAACAACTGTTTTTTACAATTCCATACTTAAGATAGTGTGAATCCCTCCCTCTCATTTCCTAGTGTAAGGAGTGAGACAAACAAATACATGTACTGTATTTTTTCATGATAATTATTATTTTCCTCCTTTCCAACAAATTTCTCACTGAAGAGTTCAGTTGTTTTCTTTTCTAGAGTATAATATTTTGAATAAAGGTGTTATTGATGATATTTCTACAATTTTCAGCAGGTTTTCCACTGCTAAGAACAGGTGTATTTTTTTTGTAATAACCCATATTATATATAAAGATATTTCAATTATTTATATACTTAAAACAATTAATTTCCATTAACAAGATGTCAAGCTATCAAAAGAAATTGTATTCAAGTATAATTTTTCAATAAGATATTCATTTTTGCCGAGATAAGCAACATAATTGCTTTCTATATTCTAATAATTTGATAAATCTTGATAATACAATCATTAGCCAATTTCATTTCCCTCGTGACCAACATGACTAATTCGTCATGGTACTGTATTATTGCATAGAATGTAGCAATTGCCAGGAAAACTGATCTATAACATTCCTCAGGTCCATAATAGCCTAGAAACAAACGCATGATTTTTTTTTGTCCGGCCAAAATATATGTGGTCCATATAGGGTTAATATCAACCTTATTTCTCACTGGCAAAACCTTACCTACAACACTGTGTATAGGTTCATGAGAAATATCAACACTAACCACTTCTGGAAGGCTAGGTTGATCCACTAAATGTAACAATTGGTTATCATCACTACCAGTATCTCTCTCTTCCTGAGAAATTCCCTCGAAAACCATATTAGTTTTCTTTTTTCCAAACGTCTTCTTGTTGGTAAATTTTCCAAAAGATCCTTTCTGGGCACTGTGTGGCTTACCAGACACAGTCTTATCAAAACGGCACACTCGTTTTAGGTGTCCTCTCGTGTTACAAACTGAACAAGTTAGGTGCTTAAACCTACAGTTCTCACTTTTATGTGGATACCCGCAATGCTTACAACTTTCTTTTTTCTGACTATTAACATATTCAGAACTAACCCCCACTTTCCTCACTTCAGTAGTCGGGAGCTTTTCTCCAACGAAAGCTTTTTCCAAATTTAAAATTTTCTCTAAGGTGTCCGTTGAAGACATAGTTTGTAAATCCAAATTCTCTGCAACTAAGTTCGGGAAATACACTTCAGTTTCAATAGCCATAAACAGTTGGTCTCTCACTCGGGCGTCGAATAAGGTCCCAAAGTTGCAATCTTTGGCTAGACTTTTCAAGTCTGCATACAAGTCTCTTAAACTTTCAACAGATTTTTTCTTTCTGTTTTGAAATTTAATCAAACTCCGATGATAGCTCGGTTTAACCTTGTAATGTGCTTCTAAAAGCTTCACTAAATCATTATAGTCTTTCTCATGTGGCAAATTAGGTGAAGTGAGCGAAGCTAGCGTGCTGTACGTTTCACTTCCTAATGATACTAATAAAGAATTTTTCTTCTTGTTATCATCAGTAACTCCATTGTATGCAAAATGAGCTTGCAGCATACTAAGCCATATCTCCCACTTAATCTTATTGGGGTCAAAACAGTCAATCTTACCTGAGTTATTTGCCATTGTAATTCTACTTGTATTAAATCCAGTTTCCTATTGAAACAATTGATTCGTAGCCTGCTACACAAAGGCTATTTACGAATCCAGAGTGGCCAGGACGGTTCCGATGGGGTGAATGGGTGAGTATATCTTCATCCTTCGATTTCTCCACCATCAGAGGGAAAGGCAGCTATTTCTGTCTTCTAAAACTTAAATCAGTCCTTTAGCACACAAATCCACAAATCCTCGTCGCCACTGTAGCAGTGTGTCGGTGAGGAAAGTTGAAAAACGGGGTTTCGCTTACGAAGTTTAATTGCAAGCGGGTGTAAACAAACAAGCGACGTCTAGAACGTCTTCGTAACAGTAACTTAACAAAAACAAAAGATGTCTACATAGGATTCAATTAGATACACATGACTAAAAGTGCTGTATAGGATCTAAACCTATTACAAAGTATAAAACATATGAGAATCACATATATAAGGAATCTACAGCACCAGTATACAATTCTTTAACACCATTTTCATGTATATAAAAATAATGATAAGACAATTAATCTCAATTTACCACAGGAGCTTATGGCAACTTTTCTATCTTTGAAATGCCTCAACACTATTTTTGAGGAAGGACTGGTGTCTGCCCCACTGCTCTTTTTGTTGATAGTCAAGTTGCCCTTTCTTGGATCCTGACCAACAAGGCTCCTAAGAAAAATATATTTGTCAATAATAGATTGAAGGAAATTTACAATCTTTTGGAAATTTTCAAGGCCAAGTTGTTCACATCCATTTCCTTTACTTATGTTCCTTCTGAACATAGTATGGCTGATTTCCTAACTAAACCTTGTAGTGCTAAGGTGTTCAAGGAAAAATTTAATTGGTGGGTTTATGGACCTGAATGGTTGTTGTTGCCTCCTCATACTTGGCCAAAGGGTCACTTGGGATGTATTCCCTCCTGTTTCAAGAGAGACATTGTCAATGCGGCTGTTGTACAAGTTGACACTCCTCCTCTAATAGATATCTCTAAGTTTTCTTCCTATAGCAAACTTCTTCATCACACTTCTTTGATTTTTAAGGCTGTCTTTCTGTTCAAGAAGTCTAATGCTGACCCTGTTAAGGTAGCATCTAATTATTTGATGAGTATTATGCAAAGAGATTCCTTTCCTGCTGAATTGGCTTATTTGCAAAATTCCAACACTAATGACGTACCTCCTTTGGTAAGTCAAATGAACTTGTTCTTGGACAAGAATGGTTTGATTAGGTCCAAGGGCAGAATTGACAAGAACATTAACCTCAAATATGAGGTTGTCAATCCCCTTTTATTGTCCAAATCTCATCATTTAACTAAGATCCTAATTTTCTTTGCTCTTTGTCAAGTTATGCACATGGGACTACAAGCCACACTTAATTTAATTTGTATGCACGGATTCTGGATACTTAAGGCCAGACAAGCTGTTTTAAGCATTTTGAAGGATTGTATAGTTTGTAGGAAATACAATTCCCGTGCAATTAATTATCTTTCTCCTTCCTCTTTACCTGCCTCTAGGGTGAATCTAAGTGTGCCCTTTGCCCATACTGGTGTAGACTACACAGGGCATTTATGGGTTAGAGACAGGAATAGAGAGAAGGTTAAGGCATACATACTTACTTTCACATGTTTCAATACTAGAGCAGTTCATTTAGAAGTTGTGGATACTATGTCCACTCCTGAGTTCATTTTGGCTTTCGTTAGGTTTGCTAACAGGTATGGAATTCCTTCTGCTGTTTATTCTGACAACACTAAATCTTTTGTACAAGCGGGAAATGTTATTGAACAACTTTTGTCTTCTTCTGAATTTGAAGAGAAGTTTAAAACTTCCCCTGTTCAGCATAGAACCATTCCTGTTTATGCTGCTTGGTATGGTGCCACTTGGGAAAAGTTAATACAAACAGTGAAACAATGTTTGTATAAGGTATTGGGTAGGTCTGTTCCTTCCCTGGCAGAGATTACCACTCTTTTTTCCGATGTTCAAAATCTTTTGAACAAAAGACCACTAACTTATCGTTCTTGTGAAAATGAGGTAGATGTTATTACCCCAAATAATTTCCTTATTGGAAGGACCATTCCTTCCATGATGTTTGGAGACTTGGAACAAGTCCCTGAATGTGAATCAGGAGAAGACTACCCTTCTCTTCTCAACTTGGTTATGGACTGTAGGGATTATTTCTATAAAGAGTTCAAGAAACGATGGTTGACAGAGTACTTGGTCAGCTTAAGGAAAAGGGATAGAGCTGCATATCACAGTTCTAGAAGCTGGGAAAAGGGAGATATTGCCTTTTTGAAACTCCCCTTCAGACCAGACCCTTCTGGCTCTTAGTTCGTATTGTGGAAACTTTTCCTGACCAAGACAAGGTGATACGTACAGTCTCTGTCGTTAAGCCTGATGGAAACTCTATTAAAGTGAACATTAAACTTTTAATCCCTCTAGAGCTCCATGCTGAGTTGAGTTCCAGTCTTGAGGATGAATCCCCTGGGGATCCTAATGTTCAGGCTAGAGAGTCTGAACCCTTTGAAGAGGTCTCAGACTCAGAGGAGGTTAACTCTTTACAAGATGATTGTGTCTCTCTGGAACCTACCTCTGTGAGGCCAACTGGCCTCTATAGACCTAGTAAGGTATCTAGCAAACAAAAACTTGTTATAAACTTTGTTCGAAAGTGTTATATTTCTTAAACACTTTCTTTTTGTTGTCGGGGAGGCTGTGGTAATTGTTGTTACGGGTATTTCATTATTTACTTGAGCTTCGGCAATTTCCCGAAAGCTTGTTTAATTTTCGAATCGGGAACCTTTCCTGTAACTTTGTACCACACTATCGTAATTTTAATTAATATATTATTAAACTCCCCTCCCTCTTTATTATTTTTAAGCCTATGTTGTAATTTTGATTAACAAATCGGGAACTTTGAGAACTTACTTAAAGTATTAGTTGTCCCGTGGCTTCGAAGCCGTTTTATGAGCTCGTAAGAATTCCAGCCGAACGAGACTACGTTTAGTACTGAACGTCAGACAAGCTTCAACTCTGGTACCAGAAGGACAAATAAACCTCGGCAAGGGAATTCTACTGTTAGATCGAATCCTCAAGAATAAACTTTCAGTTCCGACGATTGTTAGAGAACTCAACCAGGTAAGTTCTCTAACGTTCTCAGTTTGAAGTAACTTAATTACATCATTATATATATATATATATATATATATATATATATACATATATATATACAGATAATGTGGATATGCTGTGTCTTGCTGCATTGCTTCTGACCTAGGGTAATGGGCGTGATGCAGGAATGACCTGTCATCCAAGAAGAGCCAAGAAAAGAGGGAGGGAGGGATGGTGAATGGGAGTGGAGTGGGTGGGAGTGGATTTATGCCTTTTGACTTTGGCTACCTCCCTTGTAAGGGAGAAAAGCCCTTGGTATGTGTATGTTATATATAAAAGTGATGGCTAGTTGTGCATTAATAATTTTCTTAAAGGTATTTTCCATATACCTTATTATGGATTTGTGTTCCTTAGGAAGGAAATTTATGACTTGGCTGTATGTAGTCATATTAGCTGGATCGCGATTTCGGGTTCAAGACCCTTCTTCAGTAGCTATAGGGATAAGAATTAATCCGAAGATTCTAGTAAAGATCTAAGTTTTATACTAGAGTTCCAATACTTGCTAATCACTGGGGGAGGTCTCCTGGTATTACGGGCAGGGACGAAATGTCACCTGCGCTAGGGAGCCTCCGGGTTTGTGTTGTGGCGGAATGTAGCATGCTTATGTTTATAGCGTTTTGTCTCGTAGTTGGACGAGTGGCGTTTTGTCTCGTAGTTGGACGAGTGGCGTTTTGTCTCGTAGTTGGACGAGTGGCGTTTTGTCTCGTATTGGCGTTTGTGGTGTTATCTCTCATGTTTGTATTTGTAACGGTTTGTCTCATGCTTGGAAGGGCTCTAAGGTCTTCTGCTTGTACATTTAGGTTTGGGCTCAACTCTTTAATATACAACGCTTCTAAAATTGGGAGGCGTCTATCGTCAGTACATAAATCCAAAATATCGGTGTTTTTCTCTAGTGTCTCTCTTGCTAGTGTTATGCCGTGGGCTTCTCTTAAGTGATTTTTAGGGGCTCCAGATGTCAGGTGGTATGAGAGGCGACGGGATAACCTCATTGTCGTCATGCCAATATAGGTGGATGGGAGGGCTTCACAGTTCCCTCGTGTACATGTGAACCTATAGATGACATGTGATTTCTGAAGTTCCTTTCTCTCTTGTTGGGGGCTGTTTCTAATAAGGAGGTGGCTAGTTTTCTTAGTTTTATAATAAATCACTAGGTTTAGTATTTTTTCTGGATTGACTGGTTTAATGTTTCTTTTTATAATTTGTTTCATAATGCGTTCATCTTTATAAGCTGACGAAAAGGTGGATTTATAATATATGTTGATTTTCTCTTTATTTTGTTTATCATTGTTGTTGTTATGCCAGCCGTCCATTATTTTCTTTGTTTGAAAATTTATCTCTTTTTCACTGAAGCCGTTATTGATCAGAACTTGAGTGGAACGTTCGATTTCATCGTGCACTTGTGTCCATGTGCTGCTGTGAGTTAGTGCTCTTCGGATATAGGCACTGATGGTAGAGTCCTTATATCTTTGAGGGCACTCACTGGATCCATTAAGGCAGTGTCCAGGGTTTGTAGGTTTTGTGTACACTGTTGTATTAAAAGTATTTTCATTTTGTTTCTTTAAGAGGTCGAGGGAGGGTAAAGCTCCGTCAATGCTATCTTCCATAGTGAAAGTGAGTTCAGATGTCTCTTGTAATAGGTGGCGGAGTTTTTCAGCTTCATTGCTGTTATTGGTTTTAATGAAGACATCATCAATGTATCTACAATAAATATCTGGCTTTTCTGTTTTACTGAATACTTCTTCTTCTACGCAGCCCATGAAGAAGTTTGCCATTAATACTCCAAGGGGGGATCCCATTGCAACTCCATCAATTTGGCAATATTTGTTTCCACGGGGGCAAGTGAACGGGACCTCTTTTGTACAGCATTCAAGCAGTTTACGTAGTGTAAGTTCTGGAATGTCTAGTGTAGGTGTAGTGTCATCGTAGTACACTTTGTTGATGATGTAATTATTTGTTCGATCTCCGGAAATATTAGTGTATAACCCCTCCACATCAAGAGAAGCGATTCTACCTTTAGCAGAGTTTGCCTTGATAATGTCTAGGAAATCAGATGTAGATTGTAGACTATAGGTGGTGGGAGTGTAGGGAGTTAGAATAGAGCACAGTTTCTTGGCGAGTTTGTACGTTGGTGCAGGGATTTGTGAGATTATGGGACGGAGTTTATAACCAGAGAAGCCCACGGCATAACACTAGCAAGAGAGACACTAGAGAAAAACACCGATATTTTGGATTTATGTATTGACGATAGACGCCTCCCAATTTTAGAAGCGTTGTATATTAAAGAGTTGAGCCCAAACCTAAATGTACAAGCAGAAGACGTTAGAGCCCTTCCAAGCATGAGACAAACCGTTACAAATACAAACATGAGACATAACACCACAAACGCCAATACGAGACAAAACGCCACTCGTCCAACTACGAGACAAAACGCTATAAACATAAGCATGCCACATTCCGCCACAACACAAACCCGGAGGCTCCCTAGCGCACGTGACATTTCGTCCCTGCCCGTAATACCAGGTGACCTCCCCCAGTGATTAGCAAGTATTGGAACTCTAGTATAAAACTTAGATCTTTACTAGAATCTTCGGATTAATTCTTATCCCTATAGCTACTGAAGAAGGGTCTTGAACCCGAAATCGCGATCCAGCTAATATGACTACATACAGCTAAGTCATAAATTTCCTTCCTAAGTAACACAAATCCATAATAAGGTATATGGAAAATACCTTTA
>NC_134797.1:60194138-60201638 GCF_046742065.1 Oratosquilla oratoria
AGAGAATGAAGTGGTTTCACGACGGACCAAAATGTCAAGAAAAGGAAGCTTGTTGTTCTCTTCAATCTCGTGGGTGAAGTTGAGACAGGAGTTTGTTTTAAACTTGGAAATCAAGTTTACGACTTCTTCTTCCGCGTCAGCGCTAATAAAAATATCGTCCACGTACCTGGCGTAGATTTCTGGCTCTGGATGTTGCTGCTGCCAGAATATCTCTTCTTCTATATGTTCCATATAGAAATTGGCGAAGAGCACTCCCAGGGGTGACCCCATGGCAACGCCGTCGCTTTGTACGTACATATTGCCGTCGGGCCCATAGAAGGGAACTTCTTTGGTGCATGCCTGTAATAGCATTACCTCTACGAACATGGGCTCGTACTCAAAAGGCACCACATGGAAAACAACACCATCATCATCGAGAGAAACAACGACACCAGACGACACCAGACGACTAAGAATGACAGAAGCGGTGCTCATTTTCAACCAAAAACCCGCTATCAACATCCAGCAACAGCCCGAAATGTCTTTACCAACCAGAATGCTGAGAATGATTCCCGTGAGCTGATCGGCTGGTCCCGGGCACTGCCCGGTGATCCACTCCACACCGCTATATACCGTCCCACAGCCACTTCGATTCATTCTCCGTCATCAATTTGACCAGCCCACACCTCCTGAAGATGGCCAGTTAAGGCCGAAAGACGTCTCGAGAGATATACACCATGGACTTCAGCAATCTGCTTAAGAACCTGCTTCCAGACGACCGCACGTTGGTGCGCAACTTAGAAAAGCATTTCTACAAGCATAATAATGCTATCGCAGCTGTTGACTTCAACAACGCATGCATCATAAATGGCCTCCTTCCAATATATATATATATATATATATATATATATATATATATATATAGAGAGAGAGAGAGAGAGAGAGAGAGAGAGAGAGAGAGAGACTTTCGGCAACCCGTAAAGAGGAAGGGGAGTTATCGAAGCAGTATCACTGCTAATGGAACATCAAGTGCAAGGTACACAAGTGTGAACCTTGATGATATGAAGAAAGAGTTACTCTGTACTGTGACTTTAAAAATGAGTTAAGTAAGAAACGTTTGTGCTTTTCCACGGCAGTCCCCGTCAAAAATATATATATTTTTTTAAATAGCTACAGACGTTACTATTAGTTTGTGGTACTTATTTATCGGTTCCAAATTACTCCGAATAATAGGCGCTATTCAACGATATAGATAAAAATTGTATCTGTGAGAGTGGCAAACAAATTTATGTTTACCGATTTTTCCTTTATAGAAACAGGCCAGTACAAAAAATTGTAAGCACCTGCAGACAACAATTTTTTATTCTTTCCCTGCTCCCAGCATTAGCAACACTTTTGCAAGAGCTTTTAGGTTAGGTGCTGTTGTGCTATACTCTACCGTAACTACTCGCCCCCCCCCAAAAAAAAAAAAAAATAAAAATATATATATATATATATATATATATGTATATATATATATATATATATTGTTACGGAAGCATGGACATTAACTCACCTTTTCTATTGCACATGGGCGTGACCATTTATGCCACGAGTGATGAACATAAGATCACGCATACAATTGTCCAGTTCAGGGAAAGGCAGGAGTGTCACTTTCTTCACTTTATTCTAACTAACGAATATGAGGATTTTACACGTATGTTTAGCACCAATACTAAGCTTACTCTGCTGCTATGCGAGATTGCGAGGTATGGCGAGCGACGCCGGGACCCTCCCCCCCTTGGGGTCCCCCCACGCATACCCTCGCTACAATACCCCTTGCTATGCTTCTCTCTCCGACATCACGCATCACCAACGACCATACCAACCATCCAGACACACTATGCAACATTCATTCATGCTCTTTCGCCACATTATCCCCCTCTATAAAGCTTGACGACCCGTCAGCTTTCACCTACAAACTTACAAAAGAACTTAAAACAAAACATTCAGTATAAAAAAAATAAAACATCACTTCTTCAATACGAAAACATTGCATAAACAAAGAACGCTTAAACACATCCAATGGCATATCCAAATAACAACATCGAATGGCATATCCTAACACATTAATAACATCAAATGTCAATCACATAGTCCGTTAACCACGCTGGTAGCTTCCTATTTCTGGGAAGTCGACCAGGTCTCTGATCTCTCTCTACTTCATCTTCACTTTCTTTGTTCCGAAGAATACAAACTCTTCGGTACTCCTTACACTAGGATACTCTCGCGTAGCGCGAATATTTCTACTGCGAAATTAAAATCCTCACTCTGGGTCTGGGCAACACTTATCCTCAGTAAGGGGCCCCATTGGGGCAAGGGGGGGGGCCCTTGCCCTCCACCACAAGTCTCGCACACTATAACCATTCTCTTCGCAGTAGTGACCGCGTTAACATCTCTCTACTGCATGTTTAGTTTTTTTTTCGGTTTCCCCCTTAATGGGCCGATTCTCAGTCAAATTCCTTTATTGGCGTGGCATCCAAGTCACTGTTTACGTCGGTGCCGAAAATCAAGCAATCCGCTTCGATTGTCGCCAGCTCACTCTAAGGACGCTAAGGAGTTCGTCGTCCTTCAATTTCATCGGGGTTTTCCCTACGCCATCCTGTGTCCTGGCATTATTAAGTGCTTCTCCATTCCCTGTATTATTCCCTTAACCGCCACCGGGTATCCTACCCTTCACTGTAAGTATGGAATCTGGTTCCAGTATTGTTGTGGTTTCGCCGCAGGGAGATAAAGGGAAAGGTGCGCACGCATAGAAAATGGCTTCCCTCTTCACCCCCCCCAAAAACATGGGAAGGCGGCCTACGGCTTCGGAGGAGACGAGCATTCTCTCCCTCCTCCACGGCGTAGTAGACAGGAAGCCAAGTTGTCCTTTATTCCTTTAAACTTGGACGGTTAGCGTAGATGGACATGCGCCTAAGGCCACCTCTAGCTACCGTTCCTGTACGAGCTTTTCCCGGATGTGGTCGCTTGCGGCTTGCCCTCGCCCATCCCAGAAACTCAACAGTCGCCAGGAAGGTGGTACAACGCCACTTCGAGTCATTCTCAGGCCAAGTTGTCCTCTTCCTTCAAACCAGGACGGTTAGCGTAGCCGGACATGCGCGTCAACGCCACCGCTAGCTACCGTTCCTGTATGGAATCTGGTTCCAGTATTGTTGTGGTTTCGCCGCAGGGAGATAAAGGGAAAGGTGCGCACGCATAGAAAATGGCTTCCCTCTTCACCCCCCCAAAAACATGGGAAGGCGGCCTACGGCTTCGGAGGAGACGAGCATTCTCTCCCTCCTCCACGGCGTAGTAGACAGGAAGCCAAGTTGTCCTTTATTCCTTTAAACTTGGACGGTTAGCGTAGATGGACATGCGCCTAAGGCCACCTCTAGCTACCGTTCCTGTACGAGCTTTTCCCGGATGTGGTCGCTTGCGGCTTGCCCTCGCCCATCCCAGAAACTCAACAGTCGCCAGGAAGGTGGTACAACGCCACTTCGAGTCATTCTCAGGCCAAGTTGTCCTCTTCCTTCAAACCAGGACGGTTAGCGTAGCCGGACATGCGCGTCAACACCACCGCTAGCTACCGTTCCTGTATGACATTTTTCCCGGATGTGGTCGCTTGCGGCTGCCCCCGAAACTCGACGCCGGCACGGACAAAGGGGGGGGGGCAAAGAGCCCCTTAGTCTCTTCTACTCAGGAATCCCGCAGTACGCACAAAGAGCCGGGTGATCAACGGTGACCTTCCATGCCCTTTGCTCACAGGGACAGAGATCAGGGACGAGGTTGCAGACGCGGTATTTCTCGCTGACCGGATGCTACGTCGGCGGAGGACGCGGACAGTTGTCTCCCCCCTCCTAAGCGTAGTAAACGGAATGGTTGTACATAGCCGCCCCCGCGAACCCCCCCCCCCCCCGGGTACGAGATTTTTCCCGGATGCGTCCGGCGGCTCCGCCCCCCCACGGACAAAGGAGCCGAGTTCGGAGATTCGGAGCGCGTCGGCCTCTTCTCCTCAGGTGGTCCCCCACATCCACCTTCCACCCGTCGTCAGACGAGCCGGGTCATCGCCGGAACCCTTTCTATGCCCGGTGGGCAGGAAGCCCGAGATGTGCCCACGCGCGCGTTCGTCGTGGGTGACTCAGCTTCGTCCATTGGAGGCAGTCTCCCCTTGGCGTCTCCCGGACCATCCGCACCCAGGCGGGACTCACCAAGTGGACATTCCCCGGACCTCCTCCCCACTCTCTGTTCACTCGTCACTACGTTGAAGGAACAGATGGAGGCCCAACGGGAATTTTTCCGCGCTTCTCAAGCGCGGTTCGTGCACCGCACGGAAGCTCGTGAGGAGTCACCGCCCCCAAGGGCCCCCCTCGACCATCTTCCACTTGCTCGGCCCCCCTCTGTACCCATCAGTGACCGGGATGGTAGCGTGAGGTTCCTCTCTGCCCGTGCCGACCCCTCCTACGCCGACGACGATGTCCACAGCTCCGTAGGGGGGGGGGGCACGCTCCCTTTCCCCTCCCGTTTCCCAGTCGGAATCCTCGATGGTGGTCCCTCCTTCCTTCTCGGACGTCCTCGCGAGGGTTCGGAGGGCGAATCGACTGGGCCACCCGAAAGCAGAGGAAGCCACATTCGAGTCTGACATCTTCATGACGGCCAACTCTCAGAAAGCCCAGCCTCCTCCCCTCCACCTTCCATGGAGTACGCAGACGGCGAGAGCCATGGCCCAGGCCTCCGACGCTCTCGCAACAAGGACGACTGAGAAGACGCGTTGGCTTCCGGTCCCATTGGAACACCAGAAGCGCTTCTACCCCCCGTCGGGGTCATCCCGCGGAGCGGCCGCGCTCCCGGCGAGGTTACCAGAGCTGGTTAGGCGGACACCGAGTCGCTGCGCAGGCGAAACGTCCTCCTCTCTGGCAGGAAGTCAGCTCCCACCTTCAATCACTGGCTCTGTCCCTGGCGGTGAACTCCTGGCTAGAACGCCTCCTTGCCTCGGCGTGGGAGTTCTTACCCGCACTACAACCCCAGGAAGAATGCGACCTCCAGGCTTTTTGGCAAGCGCGAGCAGAGCCCTGAAGCATCAGGTTTCCTGTCTCTCAACGTCCTGAGCCAACTTCGAGTCCCACAGGAGAGACACCATCCTCGGGGAACCCCAGTGACCCCCTCCTCAGGGAGATTTATGCTCACCCACGCGCTGATTCCCCCGGATATGGTGGACTCCGAGATCCTCGACGCAAACATTATAGAGGCTCCGGACTCCCCCACAGGACTCCTAGGAATTCGCCAGCCCCTCCGCACAAGATAGGGGGTTGCCTCTCCCTCTACTGGAGAGCATGGGAAGAGGCCGGGGCGGAAGACTGGACCTACTAAGTCATTAAGACGGGCTATTGTCTTCCCTTTTCCACTGTCCCCAAACCTCTCCCTCTATCCCATCCAAGTCAGCAGCTTCCACCCGGACTCGGCTCGCGGGCGGGCCCTAGCGGAGGAATCCTCCGTTCTGCTCCAGACAGGAACTTTAGTGGAAGTCTCGACTCCGGACCCAGGGTTCTTCTCACGGCTATTCCTAGTAGAAAAGACAACAGGGGTGTGGAGACCAGTCATCTATTTGTCTCCACTCAACAAGTTCCTTTTCCCTGACGAAGTTCCGAATGGCCACCCCAGAGTCCGTAAGGGCGTCTATCAGGGAAGGGAACTTCATGGTGTCGCTGGACCTCCAAGATGCATTCCGCCCAGCTATGCCAAGAACACCTGAGAATGGTCCTAACCTTTGTCCTGAAATTGGGCACAGTAGTCAACCCGGAAAAGTCAGATTTCTTACCAGAACAGAGAGTCACGTACCTGGGTATGGTCCTGGACTCCTCCCTAATGGAATCCTTCCCAGTAGGAAAGGGGATCCCGAATCTCGCATCTCTAGTTGCACAGGCACTATCGACCAGGTTCCTGACGGCTACACAATGCCAAATCCTCCTGGGCCATATGGCCTCCATAGAGAAATTAATCCCCTGGAGTAGACAAAGAATGCGACCGCTACAGCGGCTCCTCAAGTCTCAGTGGGCCCCGCAAGAGGGAGAACCCCTACAACACATCTCCCTCACCGAAGAAGTCAAGGATTCTCTTCTCTGGTGGAAGGCCCATGCAACCTTCTCATGGGGATGCCCCTCGGCCCATCTCCCCCCGAAGTCCTCCTGTTCTCCGATGCCTCCAAGGAGGGCTGGGGAGCCCACCTCAACGACGATCACATCAGCGGTTCCTGGTCCACAGTCGAGCGGACAGCCCATATCAATTGGCTTGAGTTGAAAGCAGTACTCCTGGCTCTCCGTCACTTCAAGGATCAAGTCTCAGGAAAAGTAGTGGGCACAGTCTCCCAGGAACTATGCCTTCTGATGATGGACATCCTCAACCTAGCCAAGAATCTCCAGGTGTCACTCAAAGCCCGTTACATCCCGGGGAAGAGGAGTGTCTGGGCGGACCACCTCGGCAGGAAGAATCAGATAATCAACACAGATGGTCCCTCTATCGAGAGGTAGCGAACTTCATCCTCAGCAAATGGGGCTCCCCTCTAGTGGACCTTTTTGCAATGAGATGGAATCACCAACTCCCAATATATTTCAGCCCTTTCCTGGATCCTCTGACAGCAGGAGAAAACGCTCTTCTGCAAAGTTGGGACAACCTGGACTCCTACGCTTTCCCACCATTCCCTTGCTCCAGAAGGTACTCCTCAGAGCAAGACACGCATCCTACCTTCGGATGACTTTGATCGCTCCTTGGTGGCCCGAAGCCCCATGGTTCCGGACGCCCTCTAGCTAGCAGTAGAAGAGCCTCTGGCCCTTCAGGGAAGACCAGATCTTCTGTATCCACCCATCAACGGGCCTTGGCACAAGAACCCTTCAGCACTCAATCTTCACGCGTTCAGACTATAGTCCAGATCCTCCTAAAGAAGGGTTTTCCCAGAGAAGTGGTTGAGGACATGTCCGCTCCTATTTGCTCTTCCTCAGCTAACCTTTATCAAGGGAAATGCACCTTTGCAAAATGGTGCCACTCCAGGAAGTTAGTCCCAGTTCGAGCCACCATTCCTGAGATCGCCTCCTTCCACGTCCTCAGGAAGTCCAGGAAGATCTCCCTCTCGGCGGTACAAGCCATCCGGACCTACCTCAAGAGAACCGAACATCTTCGACCAGAATTAAAGTGGTTGTTCATCTCTACTAAAGGTAGCCCATCACTAAGAATTCCATTTCTTACTGGACAATGGAAGTCATCCGCAGAGCCTGCGACATGAACCACACAGATTGCCCATGACCTGAGGGCAGTAGGGACCTCCCTAGTCATCAGTAAGAATCGGTCAGTCAACCAGGTTCTTCAAGCAGGTATATGGAAGAGCCAGAATACGTTCACTTCCTTTTACCTCAAAGAAGTTATGCGGGAATCTTTAGGGAACTTATCTTTGGGCCCCATAGTGGCCGCCCAAGAAGTCCTGAAAATGATATACCCCTCCTCAAGAGCACA
>NC_134797.1:60206638-60304138 GCF_046742065.1 Oratosquilla oratoria
CACAAATACACATGAGCCCCAAAGAACCATGGTTTGACATCACACGGATACCACATTACACGAAAAGAATTAGAGCAGAACACGAAAATCTTGGAAACCTGCATGGACCTGAGAAAATTAAAGATAATCGAGGCCCTTTATATCAAGGATAAAAACCCCAATTTGAACATACAGGCACTTGATTTATTAGCGCTACCCAGTATGAGAACACAGGGTAGGCCAGAAGCATGAGGAGATAATTTATGCACATTTTTCAAACTATCATGTGATCTCCCCTAGTCTAATAATTTCACGTGGTCAAATGTCGCACTTAGTTGACACTTGACACACTCCCTGATGAAGGCACAAGTTTTTGCAGTTTAGACTCTGCTACACGGCGATTAGTGAGATCTTCAGAAAGTATCTCCAAGAAAATTATCAATGCAGAAAACAGCATCACCTTCAACAACATTTGTGTATTAGAAGACTTACTGCCTGTATATACTTTATACACACACACACACACACACACACACAAACACACACACACACACACACACACACACACACACACACACACACTTTCAACGAACGGACGGCTTGACGAACGCTCTGAAGAAAAGTGCAGATTGTGGATACCAACGCAAAGAGAAGTGCCTTTTTGTATTTGCAGGGGGGGGGAAATTGCTCGTGAGGCAGTAGGTAAGTAGAAAAAGAGGAGAAGGGGAGGGATTGCTGGGGAAATGGAAGGAAATGAGGATGTGGAGGACTTGGCCCAGGCAGACGGGCGTAAGGTCAACATGAAACGACCACCGGATGACGAAATGGCAAATAAAAATGTAAAGATTAGAAGTATAGAGAGGAGAAATACAGTAGAAAGTGACGAGAATATGTTCCAGGGATTTAAAGAGGGTGGGGGGGACACAACCCCCCCCCCCCCCGACTGATAAGACTAGAGGAGAGAGTTGATAAGGTGATCGAGGACTTGGAACGTAAGTTAGGTAATGTAGACTCCATTTTCCAGAGAATTGAAAGATTGGAACAACTAGAGAAGGCTAACAGAAACTTAACTGAAGAAGTAGAGGACCTAAAAAGACAGTTAGGAAATGTAAAGGAGGAGAATGAGAAATTGAAGAAGAATAGTAATGAAAACAGTGAGAAAATAGCTACAGAAGCTAAAAATTGGAGAATAACTCAAGAAGGGAATAAGGTTTCATTCACTGACATAGTCAAACAGCAATTGAAAGAACATAATGAAGACTCAGTTATTAAAGTGATGAGACAGAAGGAGAATATAGTAAGAGAATTAGCTGACAAAAAGAAATGTATAATTATATTAGGAATGGAAGAGAAACATAACCCAGATAGAACCGCAAGAATCAAGGAGGAAAATGAAAGGGTAAGCAGTTTATTAAAATTAGTCCAGGAAGATGAACCAGAAATTATAAAGGAAATTGAGGAAAAATTCAGACTCGGAAAATATAGTACAGATAAGACCAGACCAATTAAGATTAAATTCAGGTCACAAACAACGGCAGAGAAAATTCTATCCAAGACAGGGAAACTAGCAACAAATGATCAATATAAAAAGGTATGGATAAAAAGAGAAATGAATAAGGAGGAAAGAGAGGCAGAAAAGCAGAAAAGAATTGAAGCTAAGGCAAAAAACGAGGAAAGAACGGAGTCAGAGAAAGAGAGATTCTATTGGAGAGTAGTGAACATGAAAATAAAGCAGTTCGACATACTAAAGAAAAACATAAGGGAAACAGAGAACACAATGGAAGTGGCAGAAAACTAAGAGTGTCTTACACAAATATAGATGGATTGATAACAGGATTGAATGAACTGAATGATTATTTGAAAGAAAAAGAACCGGACATAATGGGAATTGTAGAAACAAAATTAAAAGGCCCACTACCACCCAACAGTGTAGGACATGATACATACAATTATTGGATTAGAAACAGAGAGAAAAAACAAGGGGGTGGAGTTATGTTCCTGACAAAGAAGGATATAAACGTGAAAGGTGTCATATATGGAAAGAATACAGTAGAGATGATTATGATAGAAGTGGAAGACCGAGATAAGAAGAGCAGAAAATTTGTGATCAATTATGTGCCTCCGAAAACAGCCTCATGGGAGGAGAGTGAACATAAAAGTATGTTAGAGGACACAAAGATAGCATTAACTAAAATAATGGAAGACGGAGGAAGAATAGTTATGAAGGGCGACTTTAATTGCAAAGAAATCTGCTGGGAAGAAATGACAGTAAAGAGTGGTGATGACTCATGGGGAAATGCTCTACTTGAGATGATTACTGACCATTCAATGACACAATGGATACAAGAGAACACTAGGTATAGAAATGAAGAAGAACCATCGAGGCTAGACTTAATAATTACATCTGAACCTAGAATAGTGGACAAGATTGAATATAAAACACCAATAGGTAAAAGTGACCACATATTGATTGAACTGGAACTTAATGAAGAAAAATATATGAAAAGAAATGAACAATATAGAAAAGGAAGAATGATGTATGAAAAAACAAACTTTGATAAAATAAGAGAATTCTTCCAACAAGAAAACTGGGAAGAAATATACAAAGAAGAAACATCAGTGGAAGAGAAATGGAATATTTTGACAAAAATTTACAAAGAAGGAGTGGAAAAGTATGTCCCAAGACAAAAACAAGAAAAAGAATATGTAAAATGCTGGTACAACAAAAGTTGTAGGGAGTTAAAAGACAAAAGAGACAAAGCCTGGACCGGATGGAAAAAAGACAGAAGACCTGAAAAATGGAAAATATATACTGGTTATAGAAATGAATATGTACAAAAGTGCAGAGAGGAAAAAAGAAAATATGAAAAAGATGTTATAGAAAAGTGTAAAGATCAACCAAAACTATTCTACAGATTTGTAAACAATAAACTGAAAAACAAACAAGACTTGGAGAAATTAAGACAAGGAGGAGTTGAATACACTGAGGAAATGGAAATGGCAGAAATTATGAACAAACATTTTAAATCAGTGTTTACAAGGGAAAATATACAACCTGAAGAGATTGAGTGGAAGGAAAAAGTCCCCCCTATGGAAGAAATAGAAGTAACGAAGAATGAAATATTGACACACTTGGGTAATTTTGATGTCAGAAAATCGCATGGGCCAGATGAAATAGCAAACTGGATTCTGAAAGAATGTAGGAATGAACTGGCAGACAAAATACATAGCATAATAAGCAGTTCCTTAAAAGAAGGAAAAGTTCCAGAAGATTGGAAAAAAGCAAATATAGTACCTATATATAAAGGAGGAAATAAAGAAGAACCTACCAACTATAGACCAGTCTCTCTAACAAGTACAATAGCAAAAATATGTGAAAGAATTATCAAAAGTAGATGGGTAAAATACTTGGAAAAAAAACAACGTACTAAATCCAAGGCAATTTGGATTCAGACAAGGACGATCATGCGTCACCAATTTAATATGTTTCTATTCAAGACTAATAGATATAATACAAGAAAGAGATGGATGGGCTGATTGTGCATTTCTAGACCTAAAAAAAAGCTTTTGACAAAGTACCACATAAGAAGTTGCTTAAGAAATTAGAATATGAAGGAGGAATACAAGGTAAATTGCTAAATTGGATGGAAGACTTTTTGCAAGAAAGAAAAATGAGAGTAGTGATAAGAGATCAGCACTCAAAATGGAATGAAGTAATAAGCGGTGTCCCGCAGGGAACAGTTCTGGCCCCAATAATGTTTGCTATATATATTAATGATATGGATGAAGGAATTGAAAGCTATATGAGCTTCTTTGCAGATGATGCAAAATTACTGAAAAGAGTGAAAACTGAAGAAGATTGTGAATCACTACAGAGAGATCTAAATAAAGTACAAGAATGGAGTAGGAAGTGGGAGATGGAGTTCAATACAAAAAAGTGTAGTATAATGGAATTTGGAAAAAGCAAAAACAGAATAACAGGATCATATAATTTGGGAGAAGAAGGAATAAAAAGAGTAGAAAATGAGAGGGACCTGGGAGTCATTGTTATGAATAATATGTCACCTGAGAAACATATAAATAAGATTTTTGGAGAAACTTATAATTTAATAAGAACAATCAAAGTGGCATTTACATACCTGGATGAAGAAATGGTGAGGAAAATCCTAATCACCCTGATAAGACCAAGATTGGAATATGCAGCAACGATATGGTCACCAAGTACAAAAAAAATGTATAAAAAAACTTGAAAGAATACAAAGAGCAATTACTAAACTGGCACCAACACTCTCAAAACTATCATATGAAGAGAGACTACAAAAACTTAAACTACAGACACTAGAGCAAAGAAGAGAGAGAGGAGATTTGATAGCTATTTACAGAATCATGAAAGGCATAGAAATTACTGATAGAGAGAATCTGATAAAATGGGATGACAGAAATACAAGAGGACACGGAAAGAAAATAAAAAAAGACAACTATAGAAGAGATTTGAAAAAGAACAGCTTTCCTCACAGAGCAATAGACAGTTGGAACAAGTTAGATGAGAAAGTGGTGTGTGCAAAAACAATACATGAATTTAAAAATAGTTTAGATAAAATGAGATATGAAGACGGGACCTCACGAGCATAGCTCCCCTTCCCGTAAAATACAACTAGGTAAATACAACTAGGTAAATACACACACACACACACACACACACACACACACACACACACACACACACTTCAACGAATGGACGGCTTAGAAGACGTTCTGAAGAAAAGTGAAGTCTGTGGATCCCAACGCAAAGAGAAGTGCCTAGTGTTTTTGCAGGGTGGGGGGGAAATTGCTCGTGGAGTAGTGGGAACGTAGGGAAAGAGGAAAAGGGGAGGGATTACTGAGGGAAATGGAAGGAAATGAGGAGGGAGTAGACTTTGACCAGCCAGACAAGCGGAAGGTAAACAAAAGACTTAGCGAGGATCAAATGTCTAATAAAAATGTAAAGATTAGAAGTATAGAGAGGAGCAATACAGAAGAAAGTGACGAGAATATGTTCCAGGGATTTAAAGAGGGTGGGGGGGACACAACCCCCCCCCGACTGATAAGACTAGAGGAGAGAGTTGATAAGGTGATCGAGGACTTGGAGCGTAAGTTAGGTAACGTAGACTCCATTTTTCAAAGAATTGAAAGGTTGGAACAACTAGAGAAGGCTAACAGAAACTTAACTGAAGAAATAGAGGACCTAAAAAGACAGTTAGGAAATGTAAAGGAGGAGAATGAAAAATTGAAGAAGAATAGTAATGAAAACAGAGAGAAACTAGCTACAGAAGCTAAAAATTGGAGAATAACTCAAGAAGGGAATAAGGTTTCATTCACTGACATAGTCAAACAGCAATTGAAAGAACATAATGAAGACTCAGTTATTAAAGTGATGAGACAGAAGGAGAATATAGTAAGAGAATTAGCTGACAAAAAGAAATGTATAATTATATTAGGAATGGAAGAGAAACATAACCCAGATAGAACTGCAAGAATCAAGGAGGAAAATGAAAGAGTAAGCAGTTTATTAAAATTAGTCCAGGAAGATGAACCAGAAATTATAAAGGAAATTGAGGAAAAATTCAGACTCGGAAAATATAGTACAGATAAGACCAGACCAATTAAGATTAAATTCAGGTCACAAACAACAGCAGAGAAAATTCTATCCAAGACAGGGAAACTAGCAACAAATGATCAATATAAAAAGGTATGGATAAAAAGAGAAATGAATAAGGAGGAAAGAGAGGCAGAAAAGCAGAAAAGAATTGAAGCTAAGGCAAAAAACGAGGAAAGAACGGAGTCAGAGAAAGAGAGATTCTATTGGAGAGTAGTGAACATGAAAATAAAGCAGTTCGACATACTAAAGAAAAACATAAGGGAAACAGAGAATACAATGGAAGTGGCAGAAAACTAAGAGTGTCTTACACAAATATAGATGGATTGATAACAGGATTGAATGAACTGAATGGTTATTTGAAAGAAAAAGAACCGGACATAATGGGAATTGTAGAAACAAAATTAAAAGGCCCACTACCACCCAACAGTGTAGGACATGATACATACAATTATTGGATTAGAAACAGAGAGAAAAAACAAGGGGGTGGAGTTATGTTCCTGACTAAGAAGGATATAAACGTGAAAGGTGTCATATATGGAAAGAATACAGTAGAGATGATTATGATAGAAGTGGAAGACCGAGATAAGAAGAGCAGAAAATTTGTGATCAATTATGTGCCTCCGAAAACAGCCTCATGGGAGGAGAGTGAACATAAAAGTATGTTAGAGGACACAAAGATAGCATTAACTAAAATAATGGAAGACGGAGGAAGAATAGTTATGATGGGCTACTTTAATTGCAAAGAAATCTGCTGGGAAGAAATGACAGTAAAGAGTGGTGATGACTCATGGGGAAATGCTCTACTTGAGATGATTACTGACCATTCAATGACACAATGGATACAAGAGAACACTAGGTATAGAAATGAAGAAGAACCATCGAGGCTAGACTTAATAATTACATCTGAACCTAGAATAGTGGACAAGATTGAATATAAAACACCAATAGGTAAAAGTGACCACATATTGATTGAACTGGAACTTAATGAAGAAAAATATATGAAAAGAAATGAACAATATAGAAAAGGAAGAATGATGTATGAAAAAACAAACTTTGATAAAATAAGAGAATTCTTCCAACAAGAAAACTGGGAAGAAATATACAAAGAAGAAACAACAGTGGAAGAGAAATGGAATATTTTGACAAAAATTTACAAAAAAGGAGTGGAAAAGTATGTCCCAAGACAAAAACAAGAAAAAGAATATGTAAAATGCTGGTACAACAAAAGTTGTAGGGAGTTAAAGGACAAAAGAGACAAAGCCTGGAACAGATGGAAAAAAGACAGAAGACCTGAAAAATGGAAAATATATACTGGTTATAGAAATGAATATGTACAAAAGTGCAGAGAGAAAAAAAGAAAATATGAAAAAGATGTTATAGAAAAGTGTAAAGATCAACCAAAACTATTCTACAGATTTGTAAACAATAAACTGAAAAACAAACAAGACTTAGAGAAATTAAGACAAGGAGGAGTTGAATACACTGAGGAAATGGAAATGGCAGAAATTATGAACAAACATTTTAAATCAGTGTTTACAAGGGAAAATATACAACCTGAAGAGATTGAGTGGAAGGAAAAAGTCCCCCCTATGGAAGAAATAGAAGTAACAAAGAATGAAATATTGACACACTTGGGTAATTTTGATGTCAGAAAATCGCATGGGCCAGATGAAATAGCAAACTGGATTCTGAAAGAATGCAGGAATGAACTGGCAGACAAAATACATAGCATAATAAGCAGTTCCTTAAAAGAAGGAAAAGTTCCAGAAGATTGGAAAAAAGCAAATATAGTACCTATATATAAAGGAGGAAATAAAGAAGAACCTACCAACTATAGACCAGTCTCTCTAACAAGTACAATAGCAAAAATATGTGAAAGAATTATCAAAAGTAGATGGGTAAAATACTTGGAAAAAAACAACGTACTAAATCCAAGGCAATTTGGATTCAGACAAGGACGATCATGCGTCACCAATTTAATATGTTTCTATTCAAGGCTAATAGATATAATACAAGAAAGAGATGGATGGGCTGATTGTGCATTTCTAGACCTAAAAAAAGCTTTTGACAAAGTACCACATAAGAAGTTGCTTAAGAAATTAGAATATGAAGGAGGAATACAAGGTAAATTGCTAAATTGGATGGAAGACTTTTTGCAAGAAAGAAAAATGAGAGTAGTGATAAGAGATCAGCACTCAAAATGGAATGAAGTAATAAGCGGTGTCCCGCAGGGAACAGTTCTGGCCCCAATAATGTTTGCTATATATATTAATGATATGGATGAAGGAATTGAAAGCTATATGAGCTTCTTTGCAGATGATGCAAAATTACTGAAAAGAGTGAAAACTGAAGAAGATTGTGAATCACTACAGAGAGATCTAAATAAAGTACAAGAATGGAGTAGGAAGTGGGAGATGGAGTTCAATACAAAAAAGTGTAGTATAATGGAATTTGGAAAAAGCAAAAACAGAATAACAGGATCATATAATTTGGGAGAAGAAGGAATAAAAAAAGTAGAAAATGAGAAGGACCTGGGAGTCATTGTTATGAATAATATGTCACCTGAGAAACATATAAATAAGATTTTTGGAGAAACTTATAATTTAATAAGAACAATCAAAGTGGCATTTACATACCTGGATGAAGAAATGGTGAGGAAAATCCTAATCACCCTGATAAGACCAAGATTGGAATATGCAGCAACGATATGGTCACCAAGTACAAAAAAATGTATAAAAAAACTTGAAAGAATACAAAGAGCAATTACAAAACTGGCACCAACACTCTCAAAACTATCATATGAAGAGAGACTACAAAAACTTAAACTACAGACACTAGAGCAAAGAAGAGAGAGAGGAGATTTGATAGCTATTTACAGAATCATGAAAGGCATAGAAATTACTGATAGAGAGAATCTGATAAAATGGGATGACAGAAATACAAGAGGACACGGAAAGAAAATAAAAAAAGACAGCTATAGAAGAGATTTTAAAAAGAACAGCTTTCCTCACAGAGCAATAGACAGTTGGAACAAGTTAGATGAGAAAGTGGTGTGTGCAAAAACAATACATGAATTTAAAAATAGTTTAGATAAAATGAGATATGAAGACGGGACCCCACGAGCATAGCTCCCCTTCCCGTAAAATACAACTAGGTAAATACAACTAGGTAAATACACACACACACACACACATATATATATATATATATATATATATATATATATATATATGTGTGTGTGTGTGTGTGTGTGTGTGTGTGTGTATGTAATGTTAAATTAGATCATAAAAATGTGAATAAATAATAGATCAAATAAAATACAAAACAAATAAAATAAAAATCGCTATTGACGTTACTATTAATTTGCGGTACTTATTTATGGGTTCAAAACATTTACAATGATAGGAGATATCCAATGATATAGATACGATTTACATCTATGAGACTGGCATCCTTTCCTCATGCCCGCTTAGTGTGGACACTCAGCTTTCAACGCTACATGCAGATCTGCATGAGGCACAGTGTGGACTCGGCTTAAGCCTCTGAGGCTCTGTAGTTGACAATGAATGAATGAACCATGATTTGAATCAGACAACACTGTACTGTTTCAGTGTTTGGTGGACTAACCTGCCCGGGACTTGAGAGAGAGCAGGATTTGGATGTGGGTATCAGTAGGTCAAGATTCACCTACAAAGTGCTTTACTGCTTATGCATGTATCCTTTTCACGTTCTCGGTGGTAAAATCCTCCCTTCCACTCGCTAGAACTCATAGTTGAGATTAACACCATTCATGTGCAGTCTATCCTCATAACGTGAGCCACCACGACATAATCCTTTGCAGCAGTGTTTAGTGGGTGGCATTTTGGAGAGTTAAATCAAGTCGGATCTCGTAAAAAATAACCGATGAATGTAGATGTTTTTCACAAGAAAATGAATAATGTACTACATACATACATATACCAAAGTCTTTTTCCCCTTACACGGGGGTAGCCAAAAAGAAAAAGGCATAAAAACCACTCCCACCCATTCAATTTCCTATATTCCACTCCCCTTCACCCTCCTCCCTCCCTCTTATCTTGGCACCTCCTGGATGATGGGTCATCCCTGCATCCTGTCCACTGCCCTAGGTCAGAGGAAGTGTCGCAAGACACAGCACATCCACAGCAAGGCCGCTTCATAAATTCGGCGACACCCCTCTCCGTCCCCCCATGCAGCAAAGGAGAAGATGGGGAGAAATCCCTTCGGGCTGCGTCAATTTTTTTTTCTCATTCATACTTCCTCATCCCCCATCCCCCTGCCCATTCCACCTCATGCATCACAGCGTCATCTATACACAACCCCTCTCCATTCACCCCTATCTTCTGTCCTCTCCTGTCCTTCCTCCACAGACATTCCTCTCTTTTGTAATGTTCCTTTCACCCCATCCATCCATCTCATCCTAGGACGCCCCCTCCTATTCACTCCTTCCACCTCTGCCTTCCACACCTCTTTTACCAATCTTTCTTCACTCATTCTTTCCATGTGTCCAAACCATCCTAATACTCTTTCATCAACCCTATCTCCCAGTTCCCTTTCCACCCCTATTCTCCTCCTCACCTCCTCATTTCCCACTCTATCTAGCCTAGTAACCCCTATCATACTTCTCAGACACCTCATCTCAAACACATTCAAACTCCTTCTCTCTTCCTCTCTTATGTTCCATGTTTCTGCCCCATACAATGCTGTTGGCACAATCACTCCTTCATACAATCTCCTCTTAGCATCCATTCCCAGATGCCTATTTCTCATCACACTTTTCAATCCACCAAGGCATTTACTCGCTTCTCTCAATCTACATTCTACCTCCACCCCCACTACTCCCTTTCCTGCCACATTCGCACCCAAGTATCTAAAACTATCCACTTCCTCCAGTTTCTCACCCCTAATGCTCACTTCCAGCCTGCTGTCATTCTCTCCCTTTGTACATCTCATTACCTTACATTTGCTCACATTTATCTTCAGCTTCCTTCTTTCACACACCTTCTCAAACTCTGTCACTAATTTCCTCAATCCCTCCTCTGATCCTGCTACAAGCGCAGTGTCGTCAGCAAACAACAGCTTGCTCACCTCCCACTTTTTCCCATTTTCTTTAATCATCTCCAACCCCTGACCCACTACCATTGCATTCACCTCTCGCACCACCCCATCCATGTAAAGATTGAAGAGCCAGGGTGACATAACACATCCCTGACGAAGTCCCACCTTTACCTCAAACCATTCACTCTCTCCATTTCTAATCCTAACACAAGCTTTACTACTCTCATAAAAACTCTTGACTGCTCTTAACAGCTTTCCTCCTATCCCATATATCTGCAATACCTCCCACAGTGCCTTTCGGTCTACCCTGTCGTAAGCTTTTTCCAGATCTATAAAAGCCTCCCCAAAAAAAAACATCCTTACCTTTTCCAATAGCTTTCTCACATATCTGTCTTACCACAAAAATCTGATCTACACAACCTCTACCTGTCCTAAACCCGCACTGTTCCTCACCAATTACTCCCTCTGTTCCTCTCCTAATCCACTCAATCAAGACCCTCCCATAAGCCTTCCCAACTACACTCAACAAGCTGATCCCTCTGAAACTACTACACTCACACTTGTCCCCCTTTCCCTTGTAAAGCAGAACTATACAGGCACTCCTCCAGTCCTCCGGCACTCTACCCTCTCTTAAACAAACATTAAATAACCTCACCAGCCAGTCCACCATAACTGTACCTCCTTTCTTCAGACATTCTGCATGGCATCCATCTAGACCAGGTGCCTTACCTGCTCTCATCATCTTAACAGCTGCTTTCACTTCATCCTTCCCTATTTCTCCTCCATTTTCCTCACTCATCACTCTCCTTTTCTCAGCGCTTCCCGCTGCAACTACCTTTCCCTCCCTATCCTCCTTCACATTTAGTAACTCCCTAAAATACTCTGCCCACCTTCCTCTCACTGCCTTCTCTTCCATTACCATCTCTCCATCTGCACCTTTTACCTTTTCTTCTCTACTTGATTCGCCTCCTTTTTCTCTTTTAATTTCCTTCCAAAACATCTTTTTATTGCTTTCAAAATTTTCTGTCATACTCTTACCCCATTTCACATCTGCTCTCCTCTTTGCTTCCCTTATCTTATGCTTAACTTCCTTTCTCTTTACTTTGTACCTCTCATACGATTCCCTCGTCCTAAATTGTAGCCAATCTATGAATGCCTGCTTCTTCTCCTCTACACCTTTCTTTGCTTCCTTATCCCACCACTCATTACCCTTCTTTCTATTTCCTCCCGCCCTCCTTGTTCCACACACCATCTTTGCATACCGTATGACTCCCTCCTTGAACCATCCCCATTCCTCCTCCACTCCTAGTTCTACTCTATCCTTTACTCCCTCCCATTCCTCTTTCAGCTTCTTCTTATACTCATTCTCCTTTTTTCTCATTTAAGCAGTTCACTCTAAGTACCTCCCTATCTTCTGCCCTTTTCCTCTTCCTCCACCTATTCTCCACTCTCAATTTACCTTCTACCAGGAAATGATCTGATATTCCCCCACTCTCTCCCCTTAGAACATGTACATCCTTAACTCTTCCTACCATACTCCTGGTCACCACTATATAGTCCATTAACGCACTATCTACCACCCTTCCATCCACCACCCTCTCTCATGTGTACTTATGCTTGACTTTCTTCTTAAACACTGTAGTTGCTATCATCAACTCTCTTTCTAGACACATCTCCACCATCAACTCTCCACTACGATTTTTTCCTGGAACTCCATACTTCCCAATCTCTCCGTCTATTGGTTCATTTTCTACCCTGGCATTAAGGTATCACAATACAACTGCATTGATATTTCTCCCTAATCCCTCTATGCACTCATTTATATCTACCCAAAAAGCCTCCCTTTCCTCTACGTTTTTCTTACTACCAGGTCCATACGCACTTACAAAAACCCACATCTCCCTTCCCAGCTTCACCTTCATCCACATCAACCTTGATGAAACCTCCTTCTACTCCACTACCCGCTTACTTATCTCTTCACTTACTAGTATAGCCACCCCTTCTCTCCCTCGTCCCCTCTTCACTCCTGAGTATCTCCCAGCTACACTCCCAAACTCACAGTTGCCCTTTCCTTTCATTTTAGTTTCACTCAAAGCCAGCACATCCATCTTACTTCTCACAAACATACTGCTCTTCTTTTTTTTTAGGAATGTCCCCTTTTGGGTCTACAGGAAGTAGGACACCTAATCCCATCCCACGTCCCGTTTTTTGTCGCCTTTTACGACTCAAGTGAAAAGACTTGGTGGTGGCATTGTCTTCCCCCACCACAGGGTCGGCGAAAAAAAAAAAAAGGAAATGAATATTCAGAGAAATGGTACAGGGCAGTAACAAGGGGTTGGGGGACAGCATAACGGAAGGATAGACGTAGTATAAAAGTGTCATCATTTCTCTATGAACAGAGTTTTCCTCTATCACAGACAAAATGATCTATGACTCTGGTCCATAGGTGCGCCCCATATAGACCCTAAAGTGTCAACTGCATGCTACTTTGCCACAGTAACATGCAGCCAATACCCCAGACGAATAATGTAGTGAAGCGTACATTTGTTTGTCCGAGACAGATTTTCCCACGCAATAACATATGGGGTCATAGTAATGTTTGTTTCTATTTTTAGGAACCGTGCGGATCACTATTGCTACTGATTGATCGCCTGATGTGTCTGTGTCATTCCCTGATGCCTGGTTACAAATTTCTGTAAATATGATTAAAAATGGCAGAATATATGTAGATTTATCTATATTAATCTTAAACTTTTGAGTTCCCATAGAGCGCAAAATATTTGTAGAAATATATATTTCTGTAAATACTTTCAGAAGACCTTCTCTAACTCCAGATCTTAATTCCCAACTTGTGGCAGTATATGGAGAATTATTTGTGCTTTGTGATTATATCCGAATACTTGATTGGTCCAAAATTTAGCCTGGCCTCAAGTTGAGGTAGATCGCCGCAACCAGCTACTCAGACAGTTAATTCCGGTTCGAGATCTTCATTTAAAAACTAAAAAAGCTTGAATGAGTTTCCTCTGCTGGCTCTTTCAAAGTCAAAGTGCCATTATTCCTAGCATTTACCATCATATTTTTCAGAGTATCTTGCAGGCCTCTGTGCTCTTCTAGATAAAGCAACATAGTCGCTGAGATAATTACTTCCAAACAAATCATGAGATGTCTATCCTAAAAAAATATATAATTCCGACGTTTTCCAATAATATTGTGTATACCATACCATTGAATTGAAGTTCAAGGCTGTTTCGTAATAACAAAAAAGCGCATTTCACAGATTGTCCAACAAGAGGTAATTAAATAAGACAAAATTTACAATACCAAGGTAAGGTAAACTTCTTGGATTTATATTTATTTTAGTGTATTTATCCATAAACATTAGTATTTACAGTAATCACAGATGTTTTAATTTGAATTGCAAAGGTTGTACAGCAACGAAGTCGATGTAATAACCGGTTCAGCGAGTGAACAAGTTAATCACTTTGCGCTTACAATCACGGTAAGAATTTGTCATATTAATTAATAGATATCTTGGTTATATATTAGCTTCTGGTGCATATGCTAGTATAAATTATCTTAATATAATGAAATTTGGTGATAGTACAATCCAGTATACCGTAATCTATTTGAATTCCCTTACTGGCACGTCATGTTTTTGTTAGAAGTGGGAAATATTTTTTGTAATTAGAGAAACCGTGGTAAATATATGGATTTGAAGGGCGGAAAATATCAAAATTCGTATAGATTCACATTGATGAATGTCAGGCCAGGCTCTTGCTGCATGTGAGGACCGACTCATTGGTCATGTTCATAATTATTTGTGACTTGATTTAGTGTGCATAACAAGCGTGCAGACATTTAATCGTGATGCATTATAGTTTTTGATGTAGCTGTTCGTGTTGAGGGTGCAGATATTTTGTTTGAATGTTCTACAGATTAAATTTATGTTCCTGTTCATTGCAAACCATGCGTAACCAATTTTTCTCACATACTGAGAAGTACGGGTACAATTTTTTTTAACCCTTAAATTATTGTTGCGTATGAAAGGCAATTTTATTAGAAACAAAATGCTTATTAAATTTTTGAAATAGCTCGAAAAATAAGGGAGATACGATTTTTTGAAATATTTTTTTAGCCCGCATTTTTGGCTGGACTTCACCATAGCAAAATGTTAGAATTAAGGATGGTCATTTGTAAAGATTTCGGTAAAGAAATACACATTAGCTTTAAACCACTGGTCCAATTTTATTCAAATTCGGAATACTTGGGTTTTAAGGATCAACAAATCACATGAGCATGCCAAAAACAATGCAAGACATCTCCATCATACCATATTTGCCTTTTCATGGCAACCATGAAGTTGTCAATTTTCAGATTATCTTCAATAAAATCCAAACCCCTGGCCCAACTGACATGCAACTTGGCATTCAAGGTTTATGGGTGAATAAAACACCTGAGCATGTCAATAACATTGCAGGACCTTCTTCTATACACATTCTTACTAACACCTATCACGTTGCCATGGCAACTGTTGTCAATTTAGAAATAATCAATAAAATCCAAACCCCTGGCCCAACTGACATGCAACTTGGCATGTCAAGGTTTTATGGGTCAATAAAACACCAGAGCATGTCAATAACATTGCAGGACCTTCTTCTGATACACATTCTTACTAATACCTCTCATGTTGCCATGGCAACTGTTGTCAATTTAGAAATAATAAAATCCAAACCCCTGGCCCTACTGACATGCAACTTGGCACAGCAAGGTTTTATGGATCAATAAAACACCTGAGCATGTCAACATTGCAGGACCTTCTTCTGATACCATTCTTACAAACACCTATTACGTTGCCATGGCAACTGTTATCAATTTAGAAATAATCAATAAAATCCAAACCCCTGGCCCAACTGACATGCAACTTGGCATGTCAAGGTTTTATGGGTCAATAAAACACCTGAGCATGTCAATAACATTGCAGGACCTTCTTCTGATACCATTCTTACAAACACCTATCATGTTGCCATGGCAACTGTTGTCAATTAAGAAATAATCAATAAAATCCAAACCCCTGGCCCTACTGACATGCAACTTGGCACGTCTAGGTTTTATGGGTCAATAAAACACCTGAGCATGTCAATAATATTGCAGGACCTTCTTCTGATACCATTCTTACAAACACCTATCACGTTGCCATGGCAACTGTTGTCAATTTAGATATAATCAATAAAATCCAAACCCCTGGCCCAACTGACATGCAAATTGGCATGTCAAGGTTTTATGGGTCAATAAAACACCAGAGCATGTCAATAACATTGCAGGACCTTCTGATAAATCATGGGTCAACAATTCATGATAAATATTGGGTCAACAATTCTCCTGAGCATGTCATTAACATTGCAGGGCCTTCTTCTTATACCATTCTTACTAACACCTATCATGTTACCATGGCAACTGTTGTCAAATTGAAAATGATAAATAACATCCGAACCACTGGCCCAATTGACATGCAACTTGGCATGTTAAGATTTTTGGGTCATTTCTTGACCAAGTGTACAGTATATTACCCAACGATCTTGAGCTGCTCATATACGGGAGAAAATAGGTTAAAAAACAAGTTATCACATTGCAATAGATTATTAATGATGTCTTACCTTAATATTTTCACTCGGAAAACTAATTTGCCGAGGTTGATAACCAAATTTGCGTTGGAATCGGTGAATATTTGTTTCCTTTGAAAGATTGGTCATACACTTGTACAATAACAAGATAATTTGAATGTCCTGTGCATGCGCTGAACGCTCAAAACATTCAAACTAAGCAAAACAAAATCAAACGGTTCGCCAAAAATGGCGTAAACAGTACCAGCGCGATGGTGACATCATGCTTGTTTTCGCGTGTATCTACTGATGATACTCGCTACATCTACCACTTTTTCTGGGAGGTTGTTCATATTGACAGTACAAAAAGAAATTCGCCCACATATTCGACCTAGACCAGTATTCGAACAACTTTTAGAAGGCTCCCTGTTGCAAGTATTTTGGAAGGTAAATAGCCCACATCAGTCAAGGGACAAGGATTAGGTTTCTCTTCCATGCTATGAATCCTGTTTCAAGGTCTTGCAGCTTTGTCCAGCTTATCTGCTTTGCAAGAAGAGGATCTTAAAATGTGATTCGAAAACAAGTCGAAGGAAAACTAACTGATATCTCATGACCTCCATCTGGCCCTGGGTAATCCCAAGAACGAGAACGTGACTGAGACGGACAGTCACAATGTATTTGGTCACTATTTTTCCCACTAACAATGGCTTCATTTTTCTAACTAAAAACTATAAGTTGCCAGGTAATGCTAGGTGGTGGTAGGGACGTGAGATGATCTCTGTAAGCCTTAAGTCGCAACCCACATGACAGGCAATATAGGCCCAGTGGTTGCCCTGTGAAAGGATGGGGAGTAGCACAGCATGATAACCTACATGATTGTGGAGCCCTTTGTGGAATCTGCTCTACTCGGCCCACATGGGGAAAGGGCTAGAAAAGGTGCTCAGAACTTAGACTTCCAGAACCTAACTTGGTTAGGGAACTGCCTCCTAGTATGGTCACCCAATGCATGGTATGAATAACAGTAATAAAAACAACAGACCTCCCAAAATCCCACCCTATCAAGGGTAACACCAGAGCATGGCCAGACACTGTACCTACTGGACATTGTACCTATAGGTTATGTGCCTAATATTTTTCGCTATGTTGAAGATGGCTTTCTGTGTTTAAAGTTTAAAATTTTAACATATGGTAAAAATTATTTTTCTATCTACTATATACCAAGGGCTCCCCTCATTAAGGAGGTAGCCAAGCATACACCTACTCCCACTTGACTCCCACTCATCCCACTCTCATACACCATCCTTGTTTCCCCCTCTTCTTAGCTCCTCCTGGATGAAGGGTCAACCCTGTATCCTGCTGCCCAGGTCAGAAGCAATGCACCAAGACACAGCACATTCACAGCAAGCCGATTCACTAATCAGCAAACCCCCCCCCCCATCCCCTCTTGCAAAAAATAGAGAAGACTGGGAGAAATCCCTTTGGGCTGCATCAAACTACACACACACAGCCACTACACATTCCCTATCCCTTACCCCCTTCCTCCCTTGCTTGACAGATTTTGAAAAGAGAGGATAGGGAGAAAATCCTTTTGGGATGCATCAAAGTATCATTCATACACAGCCTTTCCAATTATTTTTAAAGTATACATAAAACAAGATTTATATAAAAAAAATTGAAGCAAAATTAATCTAGAATGCAAAAAAAGAAAAAACAGCTTTACTTGAAATTAAAAGATTTAACGTAAATAGATTTTTTTTTTAGATATGTATTAAATAAGATTGATTTAATTGCATTTGAAAAAAAAATCAGACGTTTATGAAATGGTTGTTTGCTGTAACAAAAAAAAAATTAAATAAACTAAGCAAACCTGAAAAACAAATTCTCTTACAAATGGTCATTCAGTGTTCATTTTAAACAGTTTCACTATATATTGACCTTTTGTCAAAGTGGCCTCATTTGTAGCATTGCAAATGTTTATTAGTCATAATGTGCAATAGCCATGGTGCACGTAGGCATAATGTCCAAAAGGTAAACTGTCTGTGGGCACATTGTCCCTTAGGTACATTGTCCTGTAGGTACATTGTCCCTTAGGTACATTGTCCTGTAGGTACATTGTATGTAAACTTTCCAGGAACCGCACCAGAGCAACTACCCACCTCTCCACAGAGGATGTCATTACCATTGGTATTGTCTACAGACCCAGGCACCACAGTCAGTTACTGCAATCCAGTTCCTACTAACTAAAAGATGTTGCATCACTAAACCTACGTAGCCTTGACAACCACCAACTTGACTCATACCAAGATGAACTCTGACTTGGACTACCCGTGATTCTTGGTTCTGAAGTCTTCCAACAACAAATCATTAACAAAGAAATACCCCATGAAAGTATACAATGAATTTGAAGACCAATGTAGAACTTGGTTGACCCAACATGTTACAAAGGAGATTATAAAGGAGGAGCATGCTGACAGGAGACCTTTTGGTCCATAACTAGGTTGGATGCAAAAAAATTGGTAACAATGATAAATAAATAAAAATTTTAATGATATGAGTAATAATGAATAAACATAAATAAGAATAGATTTAAAGAAAATATATTTAGTAGGATACCTAATAAAAGCCCTTCCAGAGTTTCATTATCTCCCCAGAATGGTAAGTGTTGTGTAAGTTGTAGCCCAGAATTCCTGGTTTGTTGCCCTGGTAATTTTATTCTAAATGTAAATATTTTTCCTTTATAGATTTACCAAATGCATTGGCATGAAGGAGCACAAGACTTTGAACATCTTCCAGGCAGAGATGGCATCAAACAGGAATTTGGCAAAGCAGCTATAAAAAGGGAAGCCAAATCCCCAAAGAAGTATTGGCATGAAGGAGCACAAGACTTTGAACATCTTCCAGGCAGAGATGGCATCAAACAGGAATTTGGCAAAGCAGCTATAAAAAGGGAAGCCAAATCCCCAAAGAAGTTCATCTTATATTATAGCATTTGTTTCTTTGAGATGTCTCCTGCCAGACAACTACTCTTCTGTGCTGCTGTCCTGTTTGATATCCTTGTTGTTATTGCATTTCTCTGGATTGTACCCTGTGATATCAGCCCTTGTGAAGGGAATGAATTTCTGAATGACCGGGATTGGGATAAGCTGTTGTCTGGCATAGGTATGTTCCAGTAAATACTATTATGTTGCTTTCAGCCTTTAGGTCTAAGAAGTTCTCCTAAGCTAAATAGATTCATGTTTCAGTAAATAGTATCATGTTGCTTTCAGCCTTTAGGTCTAAGAAGTTCTCCAAAGCTAAATAGAATCATGTTTCAGTAAATAGTATTATGTTGCTTTCAGCCTTTAGGCCTAAGAAGTTCTCCAAAGCTAAATAGAATCATCTGGCATCAGCCAGGTCAGAATAATTGAATTAATCATAGAGCTGGAATAAGTGAAATCAAAGGTCATGTATAGTAGCAGCAATATAACATTAATGCCCTGATGATTTATGCCATTGGTGAATTCACGTCAGGCATGTATGCACACTTGTAGGGCAACTAAGGTCGCTCGTGATTTCAGGTATTGTTGTAGAGTGTTAGGGATAGGGGATCTGATAGGCAAGCCCATTTGTCTTTACCTGTCTATCTGGTACTCTGCTGTTGACTATCTAAATGTATGTTCTCATTTGGTGGTAATTCAGCCTGCACACATAGTGATAAAAAAAAAAAATTGTGCTGACAATAAAGGTGCATAACTTTTCAAGAGATACATTGTTAATCTTGGGAAGGTGTATGGCTGTGAAGATGTAGTTGGGACAGTACTTTGGAGGGAACATGCAGGTGTGATGGTATACTTGGGGGAAGTTGCTGGTATTGAATAGTACATGCTGAAAGCAAAGTGGTCTGAGAAGAGGACTAGTATGGATGAGCACTTGATGCTGGTAGGCACTAGTCAAGACATTGTGATGCGGTCAAAGGTACCTCCTTGAGTGTGTAGCACCACCAGTGTATCAACTAGTAATGTGGTTATAGCGAATAAACTTAACAAGTCAGGTCCCATTACAATTTACTGTGTTAGAGAGGTCACCTAAGGCAGGGTGTCTGACATTACAATTCTCCCATGTATAATGAGGAAGGCTTGAAGTATTCTGCCTTTCAGGGGCAGAGTAAGTATTACAAAGTTGTAGCATCTCATAAATTATATATCAGCTCAACAAGCAGATGAGTTGGGTCAACATTATAAGAAGTGTGTAGCAGGTGATGTTGGTTGGTGGAATGTAAGTAAGGGGTCCATTTTTAATATGAACATATGAAATTTGGCCTTGGAGAGAGGGGCTGAGCCCCCACCTTGAGGATGTCCAACAAATGATATCAGAATAGATATAACAATTGGTTGATGACATTTGATATAAGCATTGAGTGTAGCAGGCTTTGCAGGTGAATATTTTTCACAGGCACCCCAAGATAGAATGTAGAGTTGTGAATAACTATTGAACATAAAATCTCCCCTTACAGTAGCCAACCTAGGTGGTGGGGCAGGGTGAAAGACAACCATGGAAGGGGATGTCTACAGGAATGGTGTGGAGTTTCTTGAAGTGACTAGTGACAGAGTCATGCCTCTCAGTGAGCGCAGTGACCGATGAATTGAACTTTTGGGCTTTAGTGAGTGCTTTATAGAATTGTTACTAGATAACTTGGATGACATGTTAAAGGATTACAAAGGCGGAGCATGCTGACAGGAGACCTATTGGTCCATATCTAGGTCGGATGCAAAAAAAAAAATCATAATAAATGAATAAAAACTATAATAATGTAAATAACAAATAAAACACATAAATAAATGCATAGGTATAGTTAAATAATAAACAAACAGGTAAATAGAAAATAATAAATTGACATATAACTAATAATAGACGAGAATCAAACAGACAAATGATAAAGAAAATAATAAAATAAATGATAATCATTACAGCATCTTGCTTAGCTGTTTATCTAAATGATTTAAAAGCTTCGAACTGAACTACATTGCACTGCCTCTGCAGGAAGTTTATTCCATTCATTAACTACACGGTTGGCAAAGTTGTTTCTACCCACCTCCAAATTGAATCTATTTCTGGACAGTTCGAGACCATTTTTTCTTATCTGATTCTCAGTGTGAAAATTTTGTCACTTTTGTTGTCAAATCCCTCTAGAATTTTAAAGACCTATATCAAGTCACCTCTGAGTCTGCTTTTTTAGGGAAAACATTCATGTTTTAGTTGATTTACGTGTGATTTATTTTTGATAGTTGGAATCAATTTTGTGGCTCGCCGTTGTACTTTTTCCAGTGTCCGTGTCTTCAATGAGATTTGGTGATCATACGGAAACAGCATATTCCAAATGTGGACAAACTAACGATTTTATATAGCTTGTTAATAAGTCATGGACTTCTGAAGTCAAAAGATCGCGCAATCAGTCCTAGAATCTTATTTGCTTTCTCAGAGGCTGAAATCCACTGCTTGGATGAATTGAGATCGTTGCTGATAGTTACGCCGAGATCTTTTTCACTATTCACTTTTGTTAATGAATTTCCAAATAACTTGTAATCGTACTTGCTGTTATTTTTACCTATGTGCATTACCTTGCATTTACTTGTGTTAAATTTCATTAGCCACTTTTCAGACCATTGCTGTAATTTATCTAAATCTTCTTGAATATCTAATTGGTTTAAGTGATCATTTGCCATTCCGCACAGTTTTGTATCATCAGCAAATTTAGTAACAGTAGATTTTAGTCCATAGTCTATATCATTTATATATACTATGAATAGAAGTGGCCCAAGAACGGAACCCTGAGGAATTTCACTCATAACATTTTTCCATCTAGTTTTTCCATTTAAAACAACTCTGTTTTCAATCATTCAACCAATTACTAGTCCAACTTAATAGGCTACCACTTATTCCGTGTAAAGCTAATTTAGTAAGTAGTCTTTAGTGGGGGACGGTATCAAAAGCTTTTGCAAAGTCTAGATATATTAAATCTATATTGTTTCTTTTGTCATAATTTGAGATAACTGTGTTGTAGAATTCGAGTAAGTCACGTAAGAACGTTTCCGTCTGAAACCATGCTGGCTATCATTTATCAAACAGTTACTTTCTAAATGATGTTCGATAGCATCTCTGATGATAGTTTCCATTATTTTTCCTACGATTGAAGTCAAACTTATAGGCTTATAGTTATTTGCTTTCTTTTTGTCACCATTTTTGAATATGGGAGTAACGTTGGCTAGCTTCCATTCTCTTGGGACATCTCCGGATATGATGGATTTCTTGAAAATAATTTCTAATGGAACAACAATCTCATTTTTCATTTCCTTTAAGATTCTTGGATTCCAACCGTCAGGCCCTGGTTTTTTATTAACTTTGAGTTTGTCTATACACCTTTTAATTTTTTCTTTTGTTATATTTACCGTAGTGAGTAAGTTTACCCTAGACTTTTCACAGGTTTGGAGTTCACTTTGAGGTGTTTCGTTTACGAATACCGAGCTAAAATAATTGTTTGAAATATTACACATTCCTTCATTTGAATATTCAAGTTGACCGTCAGCAGATAATAGTGGACCAATGGGATTCCTAACAACCTTTTTATCTCTAATGTAACTATAGAATTCTTTGGGACCCTCTTTGGGTTTATCAGCGATATTTATTTTGTATTGTCATTTTCGTTTTTTTATTGTCTTTTTTAAATCTCTGTATTGATACATAACTTTCATAGTTGTTAGATGCACCCGAGCACTTATATTTCTTACAAGCCTGTCTCTTTTTAGCAATACTTTTTTCAGTTTCTTTGTTGAGCCATTTTGGGTGAGCCTGATTTGGGGGACGTCTGTCCTTAAAAGGAATGTAAGTATGAATCATCTTAGTGAGCATAATGTGAAATATTTCCCACATCTGATCTACAGGTCTTTTGCTTAATTTTGCCTCCCAATCTGTAAGCTGAAGCTCCTGACGTAGTCCTATGAACTGAGCTTTACTGAAATCGGGTATTTTAGAAACACGAGTATCCACTAATAATGAAAATTAAACCATTTTAAAGGTGACACATTTTAAAAATGTTACATGTCTGGGAGAAGGTGGTCTGTAAGTATTGACAACATGGAGATCAGGCTGCCGTGCCACTGTAGTTGTCATTATGGTTGGTTCATCGGTTCAACGGGTAAAGGAACATCGGCATTTCTGTGCGTGGATTGCAATGAGAGAGGATGTGGATGCGAAACAGGTGAAGTCAGACATATTCCTCATGAGAAGGCTGAAGAAAGAACATAAGTGGCTTTATCCAAACCTTGGGCCTATCCAAAAACCCTTTGGGCCTATCCAAGAGCCCTCATGAGACGGGTCTATCCAAAAGCCCTCATCATCAGGATCTATCCAAAAGCCTTCATCATCTGGACATTATTACCCGAATCAATACAAATTCATACCATATTCTGATCATGATTACGTATTCCATTTCTATTTCGACAAGCAGGTTGTATTGGCAGGAGGTTATGGTGATAAAGCGTCAAAAGAGAAATTTATTGCAGAGCGATATGAAGATATTGAACAATTTCGAAAGCATTACTGGGCTGCGCTTAGAAAATATACAAATTATGAAAATATCACACTTAGCACCCATTTACGATTTCAGGAGTTTTTAGTGCACATCGGCAAGATATAGCAAATAGAGACAAAAAACATAGATTAAGGGATAGAAAAGAATCCTCACTCAACAGATCAGGATGCTGCCGTGAGCACATCAACGCAGGCCGCAACAGACTGCATGGATGCCGCTGTGACCAAGCAGACCATTGTGACTGAGGTAGCTGGAGTTGAACCTGAAAGTCTCGTTGAGCTCTCAGATATTTTGACTGAGTAATCGTGACAGGGAGTTGGCAAACCAAAGGAGAAAGAAAATCGAGGAGCGGAAACAAGTTAGGTTGGCTAAATTAGCTGAGAGGGAAGAAAAGAAGTGTCTCAGGATAGAAACTCAAGAGAGAAAGAAAAGGGAGAAAGAGGAAAAGGACCGTATTCGTGAGGAGAAACGAGAGGCCAAAATCAATGGGATAAGATACATCAATGAAAATGCACGGAAAACTAGGGTCAGAAAAAGTACCTAGGAATGTCTTTCTCCATTAGTGGATACGTTGGGTGGCTTGACCACGAGGATAAAATTGAACAACATCACATTGGAAATCTAGGAGATATAATTTGTCCTCTGTGTGGAGCAAAACGTTGGCAAGGTGAAATGTCTACACTGTTGTTCTAAAGGGCAATCAGTCCACCCTTCCTTGACTCCTCTCTCTCCTTTGCTTGAAGAGCTGTATAAAGGTGAAACTCAGCTTTCGAGACATTTCCTGAACAACATATATAACTTCAGTAACATGTTTTGCTTCACATCATTTGCCATTTCTGGAAGCCTTGAAAATGCATCTGAATCCGTAATGACACACAAAATTAAGGAACATATTTATCACCGATTAGGAGTACTGAAACCACGCTATATGCGAGAACATATGGAGCTGGACCGATACCTCAAATGTGATGGGAAGGATGTGTATGTACACAGAAAAGGGACCAACGGGATATGATAAGCCTTTGCCCAAATACCTCGATTTGTATTTCTATTGTAATTCTGAAAAGCAGATTCAAATTAGGGCCAACCAGTTAACTATACACAAACCATTATCAGCTTCAACAAAGAAGAGATGTAGTAATGAAGAAAAGTTACATTCAAAGAATTTCGAGATTGTTTCTATCCTGCAAGGATATCTTACTGCTAACAATGAGGTGTTGTTGTTGTTGTCGTTTCCTAGACTGTCTGTCCGAGCAGTCCTGTCTCCCCAAGGAATGCCACAGCCAAAACTGGGTTTTCCCACAAATCCTTTATAGAGTGTATGTTGTGTTGTTTGCGTGCATGATTGTGTATAATGCAGTCTTCCATTATGTGTTGTATGGTGTGGGGTGAAGTGTTACATCCTGGGCAGCTGTTCACAACACGGTCATCCAGCCTCTTCTGGTAGCTTAGAAGTGCTGGGTGGTGGCCGTACCGCAGTCTGGCCAATGGACTCTTTCCTTTCGTGGGAGAGAGGATTCAGAAAGGTGGATATCAGGGGGTCTGGCATGCAGCAGTGTGTTGTCTTTCAGTGTGTTAATGGAGCGGTGAGTGATATGATTATGAATATGTTTCCGGAGGCTGGTATTTGGTGGTTGTGGAGGAAGAGAAGAGAGTATTTGTGCGTAATAAAGGTCTTTGGGTGTTGTTTTAATGTTTCTTGGTGTGTGTGGGTGTTCTGCTATGTAGTGTAGCGGGTGTGATGTGTTTGTGGTGGCTGCGGCAAGTGTTTGTGTGCCTCTCATGTCGAGGTGGTCCTTGACTTTGAGGACTTTTGTTTCATGGTGTAAATGGTCTGTAGGTGTTGTATTTGTGCAGCCTGTAATTGTTTTTAGAGCTTTGTTTTGTATGATTTGAAGAGTGTTGTGTGTCTCACTGAGATTAGGAGCCCATGCAGGACTCGCATAATTCATCACTGAGCGTATGCATTGTTTGTATATTGTTGTATTAGTTTCTTTGTTTTGTCCAAATGTTGTTCCAGTGATTGACTTAAGTGCGATAAGTTTAGGTGTGCATTTGTTTTTTATGTTTGTGTTGTTTGAAAGACATCGATGTATCGTTACACCAAGAATTTTTGGTGTGTTTGTGTGTGGTATTAGAGTGTTGTTGATGTAGAGATGAGGTATGTATTTGTGTTCTTTTGTCCAGTTGGTGAAAAGTGTTGCTGTAGATTTGGTTGGAGCTATTTTGAGTCTGTTTGTGATGAACCATGTGTTGAGTGTATCAAGGTATGGCTGGATTATTTCTGCAGCTTTGTCTGTGTTACGATGTGTGCATGTGATTGTTATGTCGTCTGCATAGGAAGAGATTTGTATTTCTGAGGTGTCTGGTGTGGGTAAGTCATGCATGTATAGATTAAAGAGCTTGGGTGATAGAACAGAGCCCTGTGGTACTCCATTCTTAATGTTTCTGATGTGAGATGATTGGCCATTATATGACACATAAGCATTCCTACCTGCCAGATAATTGGCCAGCCATCTTTTGGTGTTATTGTGCATGTCTGTTATATATTTTGTTTGTTAGGTTGTGGCAGGGGATAGCATCAAAAGCTTTACTAATGTCTAATGTTATAAGAAGTGTTCTGTGGTGGGGCCTATCTGAAATGATGCCATCTAAAATTCTTTGTGTGAGGTTTATCAGAAGAGTGTTTGTGGAGTGTAGTGGCCTAAAACCGTGTTGTGAGTCAGCAAGGGAAATATGAGGTGTGACAAGTTTAAGTATTAGGTGTTCAATGACTTTAGAGGGGGTGCAGAGAAGTGTGATTGGGCGGTGCGATGTTGGGATTGTTGGGTCTTTGTTCGGTTTTGGAATGGTGATTAATTTACCATGCTTCCAGATGTCGGGTATAGTGTTGTGTGAATAGCTGTAGTTTGCAATGTTTGTGAGTGCGTGTATACCTTGTGGTCCAATGTGTTTTAGGTGGATGTTACTTATGTTATCAGGGCCACAGGCAGATGAGTGCTTGAGATTATGTATTATGTGTTTTGTCTAACTGTCTATGAAGGGTGTATAGTTTGAGTCTGTGGGAAAGTCTTTCTTACGTCGAATAGTGCGTCGGTCGTCAGGGTGAGAAGTGAGATGGCTAGTCTGTGCAAAATGCTTTATGAGTGTGTTTGCTTGTTGTCTGTTTGAGGGTAGATTGTCTGTTGTTGTGATTATTGCTGCGTGAGAGCGTGTTGTGTTACTGTTGGATAGTGTAATGCTGTTGAGTGTTTTGTACAATTTGCTGGTGTTTGTTTTGTGATCAGGTGTATTGGTAAAGTGTTGTCAATTTTGTGTTTTTTGTTTGTGTATTTTATTGGCACTCGCAGTGTTTAGTGTTTGTATTTTGTCTGCTATGTTTTGAGGGATAGGTGTGGGGGTATTGTGTTCAAGTGTGTCTCGTTGTCTGATGAGGCCTTGGATTTCTGGTGTGAAGTTGGGGTTGTGTGATTTTCTGTTGCCTCTAGGGATGTATCTCTTGTCTGCGTTTTGTATGATTAAAAGTGTGCATAGCATTGTTTATGTTTGTGATTGGTGTACTGTTAAGTGTTTCAAAATGTTGTTGTGTCTCTTCAGTAAAAGCTTCCCAGTTAGCTCTCTTGTAATTGGTGTATGTGTGTCTGTGGCCAACTGGGGTGCATCTTGTTTTGTTGGTGATGATGATTGGAAGGTGGTCAGAACCAAGGGTTCCAACCACTCTCCATGATGTTGTTGGGGTTAGGCAGGGGGAGCAGAAGGTGATATCAGGAGAGGAGGGAGTGTATAGGGCTTGGTGTGGGGTATGTGTATGATTATGTGTGTTGTTCATGATAGTCAATGAGTCAAACTGAGTCTGTATATCAAGCCCCCTGTCTGTGTCAGGGTTGTCGATATACCAGGCAAATGACTTGGCGTTGAAGTCACCACCCATGATCAGGTTGGGGATTGAGGCTAGTTGGCTAAATTGAGGTCTGAAGGTGTTTGGAACTTTAGGGGGGAATGTACATGTTAACTATTGTCAGTGTTGATGTGTTGCCTGTGCGGATTTGAATGGATTGGATTTCTGTAGTGTTATCTGTGGTAGGGAGGAGAATTTTGGTTGTGGCACTTGTGTCCACAAAACAGATGGAGTGGTGAATCAGGGTGATGAGTTCACCGCCATTGCCGTCGGTCCGGACTTGTCTGATGGTGGTGTAATTATGGAATGATGGTGTTTTGTGTGTGTGTCTTAGTTTTGTTTCTTGTATAATTGCAATGTGTATGTTGTGTTGTTTAAGAAAGTGTTCGAGTTCATGTTTTTTCGTGTTAATACCATCAATGTTGTGTTGTAATATGTTGATGTTGTGTGTTCTGTATGTGTTGTATGTTGCCGTTTGGGGTTGAGGTTGGGGTGTTAATGGGGAAGGTATTTGATCTGGGTTAGAGGGGGGGAAAGGAGAGATTGGGGACAAAGGAAGGGGAGTACTGATTGGGGATAAAGGCAAAGGGAAATTGGGAGTGGGTAAGGGTGCTGGCTGTGGTTGGGGAGGTGGGAGTGGGGTTACTGGAGGGCAGGTAGAACATGTCCAAGTGTTTGTGTATTGGTTTGTGTCAGCAAGTGTTGTACAAGTGAGGTGGGCCCAGTTTTTGCACATATTGCACTGAACTGAGCCCTTTGTCTGTCTGCTTGAGGTAATGGGTTTAGAGCATGTTCATGTGTATTTTGTGGTGGGCCCAGGATTGCTCTCTACATCTCTGGCCAAAAGTAGAAGAAGAGGGGTGATCGCTGGAAAATCACCCCTTGGTGCAGAAAAAAACGTAACATTGCATGTTGAGAAAAAGGATTGTGGTACTCCCCAAGGCAGTCGTAGCTCCTCTTGGGGATCGGTGCCACCTGCGTAGAGCTGGTGGCCAGGGTTGGTTGCCGCCGTTTGGCCCCCAACTCTTGGGGTTGGGGGGTGGTCCCACGACGTAGACGCTGTGGCTCCAGGACCTAAGTATGTTGTTTTCTCATTAGATATACACATGTTTATAGGTGAATACACATGAGTTGGAAAGTGAGAACATTTGTGATCACTTGCCTCTAGCTACTTGCTCCTACTGCAACCACCTTTCCCTCCCTATACTCCTCCACTTTTAGCAACTCCCAAAAATACTCTGCCCATCTTCCTCATACCACTGCCTCTTCCATTATCATCTCTCCAGCTGCACTTTTTACCTTTTCTTTACTTGATTCACCTCCCCTTCCTCTGTTAATTTCCTTCCAAAACATCATTTTATTAATTTCAAATTTTTCTGTCATACTCTTCCCCCATTTTACATCTGTTCTTTTTTGCCTCTCCTTTATCATATGTTTTACTTCTCTTCTTTTTTCTTTGTACCTCTCATATGTTTCTCTTGTCCTACTTTGCAACCAGTATGTGAATATATATGTATATATATAGATATATATTTATGTGAATTTTTTATTCCATACAAGGCACTTTAGACCAAAGTGAAGATGGTTGTTGAATTAATTTACAGGTATTGATGGTATGTATTTAGTTCATCGCAGGTCTGAAGGAAGAAATGTTCTATTGAAGTACTACACATCCTTTGATAAGGCCAATTCAACAAATGAAACTGAACAAAAGATACAAGGTATGTTTTAAATGTCTGTTGTGCAGATACGTAAGTTACAGTTGTCATGTGTTTTCCTGCTTTAATGTGTACAGTGTACACATTGGTACCTTGGCTTATGAACTTGATTCGTTCATGAAGGTGGCTTGCATGGTGAAAAATCCCTATCTGGTAATTAATTTCCTCATAAGAAATAAAAGAAATATGAATAATTGGTTCTAGCCTTGACAAAAGCCCTCATTTTTTTGCTATGTAATAAAGGTTTCTTATTTGTGTAGTCTTTAGTCTTCCCACTTGAATTGTAAGAGGTGACAAAAACGGGACGGGGATTAGGACTAGGCATCCTTCTCCCCGTAGCCCCACAGGGGATGTTCTTTAAAAAAAAAAAAAAAAAAAAAAAAAAATAATAATAATAATAATAATAATAATAATAATAATAAAGATATATATCAAATGGGACCATAATAATTAAGCATAGAATATTATTATAAGGAAGAGGAAGAAAAATGAAATCCACTTTATCTTGGTGGGTCTTCTTGGTGTGCAGGGGATGGGTTACACTGTGTCATACAACACTCGCCAACTGCCATTTGTGTGGACATTTGGGCATGGAATATAAACCCACTTTGAGAATTGGCCCAGGACATAAAACACCAGTTCCCTAGGTGGGTTTGTGCCCTGGACCCAAATGGCGGTTGGTGAGTGTTGCGTTAAGAGACCTAGGTGTGCCTCTTCTCTTCTAGAACTTGTCGAACCACCCACAACTAGCCTTGAATGGTTCGTGTACAGGATCCACACTAGGCTTTTCTTTCTTTAACAACTTGGAATGTAAATGCCTTGCTTTTTACATGTGATAGCCTCTGACACACAATCATTCATTAATTGTTTCTCATTTATCCGCACAAGCAACAGCTTCTCTACCTGTTCCTCACTTCAGGCTGTTGTTTCCTTAAGACTTTCATCCCTATTGCCACATCAACAGCCATAAACACATCATCACAATTGCCCCAATTGTTGACTTGTTCTTTCTATACAGTGCTAACGCCATTAGCGTGCTTCAAGCAAATCTCCTTCATTAACTCAATCTTAATTGCCTTCTTTTTGCCACTACCACTCATTTTCATTGCCTTCTTAGGCCCCATACTGAACTAGTAAGATAGTATCACTGGCAAAGTAATATGTACATACATACACTAAAGGCTTTTTTCCCCCTTACACAGGAGGTAGCCAATAGACAGAGGCATAGAAACCACTCCCACCCATTAGATCCCGTACATACTCCACTCCCCTCTTCCCTCCCTCTTATCATAGCACCTCCAAGATGACGAGTCATCCCTGCATCTTGTCCACTGCCCTGGGTCAGAAGCAGTGTCGCAAGACACAGCACATCCACAGCAAGGCTGCTTCATTAACCACTTCCATACGGTGACGCCTACGTAGGCGGCATGAGGAGTAAGTGGGTACTCGATGATGCCGACGTTGGCATCTTGATTATATTTATTGTAGTCGTACCTACATAACCTCCATTCTCTCTAAACTGGCTTCATCATATTTTCTATGGTTATCATAATACACGGGTAAAAGAGAACGAACGATTGAGCACTGACTTTATTTTTTATAATGCGATTATTATGACGCAACATCGCACGTCGGGCAGCTAATGCTGCCAGATGTGCGATGTGCCCCGGAGTGAAGAGGTTAATTTGGCAACCCCCCTCTCCGTCCCCTCATGTAGAAAAGAAGACTGGGAGAAATCCCTTTGGGCTTTGTCAATAATAATAATAATACATACATACATATACCAAGGCTTTTTCCCCTTTACAAGGGAGGTAGCCAAAAAGGAAAAGGCATAAAATCATTCCCACCCATTCCATCCCTGAATACACTCCACACCCCTCCACCCTCCCTCTTATCTTAGCACCTCCTGGATGACGGGTCATCCCTGCACCTTGTCCACTGCCCTGGGTCAGAAGCAGTGTCGCAAGACACAGCACATCCACAGCAAGACTGCTTCATATATTTGGCAACCCCCTCTCTCCGTACCCCCATGCATAAAAGGAGAAGACGGGAAGAAATCCCTTCGTGCTGCGTCAAATTTTGCTCACACGTATTACCTCACCCCTCATCCCCCTGCCCATTCCACCTCATGCATTACAACATCATCCATATACAACCATTCTCCATTCACCCGTCTTCTGTCCTCTCTCGTCCTTCCTCAATAGACATTCCCCTCTTCCCCAAAGCCCCCTTCACCCCATCCATCCACCTCATCCTAGGATGTCCCCTCATGTTCACTCCTTCCACATCTGCCTTCCATACCTCTTTTACTAGTCTTTCTTCACTCATTCTTTCCATGTGTCCAAACCATCTTAATACTCTTTCATCAACCCTATCTCCCAACTCCCTTTCCACCCCTGTTCTCCTCCTCACCTCTTCATTTCTCACTCTATCCAGCCTAGTAACACCCATCATACTTCTCAGACACCTCATCTCAAACACATTCAAACTCCTCTCCTCCTCTCTTATGTTCCATGTTTCTGCCCCATACAGTGGTGTTGGCACAATCACTCCTTCATACAGTCTCCTCTTAGCAACCATTTCCAAATGTCTATTCCTCATTACATTTTTTAATCCACCAAGGCATTTACTTGCTTCTCTCAATCTACATTCTACCTCCACCTCCACCCCACCTTTTCCTGCCACATTTGCACCCAAGTATCTAAAACTATCCACTTCCTCCAGTTGCTCTCCCTTAATGCTCACTTCCAGTCTGCTGCCACTTTCACTCCTTGAACATCTCATCACCTTACATTTACCCACATTTATCTTCAGCTTTCTTCTATCACACACTCTCCCAAACTGTGTCACCAACTTCCTCAGTCCCTCCTCCGATTCTGCCACAAGTGCAATGTCATCCGCAAACAACAGCTGGCTCACCTCCCATTTTTCTCCATTTTCTTTATCCATCTCCAATCCCTGACCCACCATGCTTGTATTTACCTTTCGCACTACCCCATCCATGTACAAGTTGAACAGCCAGGGCGACATAACCTATCCCTGACGAAGTCCCACCTGTACCTCGAACCACTCAACTCTCTCCATTTCTAATCCTGACACAAGCTCTACTACTCTCATAACAACTCTTGACAGCTCCTAGAAGTTTTCCTCCTATCCCATATATCTGCAAAACCTCCCACAGTGCCTTTCTGTCTACCCTGTCGTAAGCCTTTTCCAGATCTATAGAAGCCCAAAAAACATCCTTTCCCTTAACTATAGCTTTCTCACGTATCTGTCTTACCACAAAAATCTAATCTACACAACCTCTACCTGTCCTAAATCCACACTGTTCCTCACCAATTACTCCCTCTGTTCCTCTCCTAATCCTCTCAATCAAGATCCTCCCATAAGCCTTCCCAACTACACTTAACAAGCTAATCCCTCTGAAACTACTACATTCACACTTGTCCCCTTTTCCCTTGTAGAGTGGAACTACACAAGCACTCCTCCAGTCCTCTGGCACTCTACCCTCTCTCCAGTAAACATTAAATATCCTCACCAGCCAGTCCACCATCACTGTACCTCCTTTTTTTAGACATTCTGCATGGCATCCATCCAGATGCCTTACCTGGTATAATCATCTTAAGAACTGTCTTTACTTCATCCTTCCTTGATTCTCCTCCATTTTCCTCACTCATAACGGTCATTTTCTTAGCATTTCCCACTGCAACTATCTTTCCCTCCCTATCCTCCTTCACATTTAGCAACTCCCTAAAATATTCTGCCCATCTTCCCCTTACTGCCTTCTCTTCCATTATCATCTCTCCATCTACACTTTTTACCTTTTCTTCTCTACTTGATTCGCCTCCTCTTCCTCCTAATTTCTTTCCAAAACATCTTTTTATTACTTTCAAAATTTTCTGTCATACTCTTACCCCATTTCACATCTGCTCTCCTCTTTGCCTCCTTTACTTTGTGCTTTACTTCTCTTTTCTTTGTACCTCTCATATGACTCCCTCATCCTATTTTGTAACCAATCTGTGAAAGCTTGCTTCTTCTCTTCTACAACCTTCTTTGTTTCCTCATCCCACCATTCACTACCCTTCCTTCTATTTCCTCCTGTCCTTGTTCCACACACCATCTTTGCACACTTTGTGACTACCTCCTTGAACCATCCCCATTCCCCCTCCACTCCTAGCTCTACTTTATCCTTCACTCCCTCCCACTCCTCCCTCAGCTTCCTCTTGTACTCCTTTTCCTTTTCATTTAAAGAGTTCACTCTAAGCACCTCCATACCTTTTGTCTTTTTCCTCTTTCTCCATCTATCCTCCAGTCTCAACTTACCTTCCACCAAAAAATGATCTTATATTCCTCCCCCCTCCCCCCTTAGAACATGTACATCCTTAACTCTTCCTAGTATACTCCTATCTACCACTACATAATCCATTAACGCTCTATCTACCACCCTTCCATCCACCACCCTGTCCCATGTGTACTTATGCTTGACTTTCTTCCAAAACACTGTATTTGCTATCATCAATAATAATAATAAAAAAAAAGAAAAAAAAAAAAGACTGCAAGATATCTCCATGTTTGTGTTGCCTGGTTCATGCAGTGTGTTACTGAGCAAGAAAGCAGGCAAGAGTAACACTGGGTCTGCACAAAATGGCTGCATGGCATAGAGGTGTGTTTGTATCCAAGGTTCATATGTGGAATATTATTTTTGTTTGGGTGGCAGTTCATGAGATTTGGATGGAAGGGATTTGTAAGTGAAGGTTCCTCTGTATTTTTATATTTGTTATGGTTCTTCAGAGGTGTACATTGTACTTGGAGGGTATGCTAATAGTGGGCGTTTGCAGAATTCTTGTTAAATAGCAAAATTTTACCAATTGTATTCATACACAGTACTTGTCAATAAAGTGTGCACCCCATCTTATGGGGTGCACACTTTTCTGGCTGAAAAAGAGAAACCTTGATCAAGCCTATATTTCTGGTAGAGAAATCTGCAACTTTCATGTTTTCTGTGAAAAACACAAAAGAATTTGGAACTCTAAATCAGCTGCAGGCATTCAGTACTGGCTGGTACTTGATAGAATACACTTCCCTTTCCCCAGAGTGCTTGTGTTGTTGCATCATTTTTTTTACCTTTGGTGATGTTCTTTTTTATTTTACATACATATACCAAGGCTTTTTCCCCCTTACAAGGGAGGTAGCCAAAAAGGAAAAGGCATAAAATCATTCCCACCCATTCCATCCCTGAATACACTCCACACCCCTCCACCTTCCCTCTTATCTTAGCACCTCCTGGATGACGGGTCATCCCTGCACCACATTGCCCTGGGTCAGAAGCAGTGTCGCCAGACACAGCACATCCACAGCAAGGTCGCTTCATTAAATCGGCGACCCCCCCTCTCCGTCCCCCCAATGCATAAAAGGAGAAGAGGGGGAGAAATCCCTTTGGGTTGCATCAAATTTTGCTCACACATACTACCTCACCCCCCCCATCCCCCTGTCCATTCCATCTCATGCATCACAACATCATCCATATACAACCATTCTCCATTCACCCCTGTCTTCTGTCCTCTCCCGTCCTTCCTCAACAGACATTCCCCTCTTCCCCAAAGCCCCCTTCACCCCATCCATCCACCTCATCCTAGGACGTCCCCTCATGTTCACTCCCTCCACATCTGCCTTCCATACCTCTTTTACTAGTCTTTCTTCACTCATTCTTTCCATGTGTCCAAACCGTCTTAATACTCTTTCATCAACCCTATCTCCCAACTCCTTTTCCACCCCCTTTCTCCTCCTCACCTCCTCATTTCTCACTCCATCTAGCCTAGTAACCCCCATCATACTTCTCAGACACCTCATCTCAAACACATTGAAACTCCTTCTCTCTTCCTCTCTTATGTTCCATGTTTCTGCCCCATACAGTGGTGTTGGCACAATCACTCCTTCATACAGTCTCCTCTTAGCATCCATTCCCAAATGTCTATTCCTCATTACACTCTTCAATCCACCAAGGCATTTACTCGCTTCTCTCAATCTACATTCTACCTCCACCTTCACTCCACCTTTTCCTGCCACATTTGCACCCAAGTATCTAAAACTATCCACTTCCTCCAGTTTCTCTCCCTTAACCTCTTCAGTACGGGCCAAAATCTCGCGGGCAGCATTAGTTGCCAGACATGCGATGTGTAGTAATAATACTCACATCATAAAATATAGTCACCGCTTATATCGATCGTTCTCTCTTTCACCCGTGAATTTTGATAACCATAGAAAATGTGGTGAAGACAGTTTAGAGAGTATGTCATGCAGGGGCAACTACAATAGATATAATCAAGACGCCGATATGACAGCCTCGTGTATCCACTTGCTTCTCATGCCGCCTACGTATGCAGCACAGTATGGAAGGGGTTAATGCTCACTTCCAGTCTACTGCCACTTTCACCCCTTGTACATCTCGTCACCTTACTTTTACCCACATTTATCTTCAGCTTTCTTCTATCACATACAGTACTCTCCCAAACTCTGTCACCAACTTCCTCAATCCCTCCTCCGTTCCTGCCAGAAGCGCAGTGTCGTTAGCAAGGAAGGGATAGCGGACAGAATATCAATGAAGGCCAAAATATCATGATAGGATGTAATGACAGTGGATATAATGTCACTAGAGGACGAAATGTCACATTAGGATGTAATGTCATAGGACAAAATGTTGCAATGGGATGTAATGACAGTGGAGGACAAAAGATCACGATGGGAAGTAATGATAGTGGAGAACAAAATATCACGATAGAATGTAATTATAATGGAGGAGAAAATATCACGGTAGGATATAATGTCAGTGAAGGACAAAATATAATTTTAGGAAGGGATACTGGACAGAATGTCAATGAAGGCCAAAATATCATGATAGGATGTAATGACAGTGGAAGACAAAAGATCACGATGGGATGTAATTATAGTGGAGGAAAAAATATCACGGTAGGATATAATGTCATTGGAGGACAAAATAAAATTTTAGAAAGGGATGCCGGACATAATGTCACTGAACGACGGGAGGCCGGCGTGAATCACGGTGACGTAGGGGGACAAAATGTACAAAAGAGATCGGATGACCGTGATCGACCAGATGTCCGTGATGGGGGGAAATGTTAATTTTGATGGGAGAAATGTTAATGAGGCATTGAATGTCAATGAAGGACCAAATAATAATATAGAGCAAGGTATAAATAAAAAACAAAATGATAATGTAAGACATGATATTGTGTTAAAAAGAAATAATCACGAGTTTCTTAAAACCATGTACTTAAATGCTTGTAGTATTAGGAACAAATTTCAAGAAATACAGGCATATGTCAAAAGCGAAAATCTCGATATGATAGGAGTAACTGAGACATGGTTAAATGGTACAGAGTTCGAAGCTGAATTTAATATTGCGGGATTTAAACACTTTCATCAGGATAGAAACCACAAGAAAGGTGGGGGTGTTCTATTGTACTTTAAAAACAATGTTCATGCTTGTGTTTTAGAGAAAGTGAAACAGGATGCATATGATAGTTTGTGGGTTGAGTTAACCCAAACAAATGGACAAAAAATGAATATAGGTGTAATATATAGGCCAAAGACATTATTATTAGCAGACGACAAACTGTTATTTCAAGAACTGTCTAGTTTCTGCAACCGGGATTTATTGATAATGGGTGATTTCAATTTTACTGACATTGATTGGATGACCCTTGAACATGGCCATATAGGTAGTCGCTTGATTGATTTTCTTGGTGACAATTACATAATTCAGCATGTAAAAGAGCCCACAAGATATGGAAACTTATTCGATCTTTTGATCACTAGCCGTGAAAGCATGGTAACTGATGTAGAAGTCGGTGAATCTGTTGCAAATAGCGATCACAACTTAGTTAGATTCAAACTCCTAAATAATTTTAGAATAGAAATACCTGATTTCAGTAAAGCTCAGTTCATAGGACTACGTCAGGAGCTTCAGCTTACAGATTAGGAGGCAAAATTAAACAAAAGACCTGTAGATCAGATGTGGGAAATATTTCAAAATACGCTCACTAAGATGATTCAAACTTACATTCCTTTTAAGGACAGACGTCCCCCAAATCAGGCTCGCCCAAAGTGGCTTGACAAAGAAACTGAAAAAAGTATTGCTAAAAAGAGACAGGCTTATAAGAAATATAAGTGCTCGGGTGCATCTAATGATTATGAAAGTTATGTATCAATATAGAGAGATTTAAAAAAGACAATAAGAAAAAGAAAACGACAATACGAAATGAACATCGCTGATAAATCCAAAGAGAATCCCAAAGAATTTTATAGTTACATTAGAGATAAAAAGGTTGTTAAGAATCACATTGGTCCACTATTATCTGCTGACGGTCAACTTGAATATTCAAATGAAGGAATGTGTAATATCTTAAACTATTTTAGCTCGGTATTCGTAAATGAAACACCTCAAAGTGAATTCCAAACTGAAACCTGTGAAAAGTCTAGGTTAAACTTACTCACTATGGTAAATATAACAAAAGAAAAAATTAAAAGGTGTATAGACAAACTCAAAGTTAATAAAACACCAGGGCCTGATGGTTGGCATCCAAGAATCTTTAAGGAAATAAAAAATGAGATTGTTGTTCCATTAGAAATTATTTTCAAGAAATCCATCATATCCAGAGATGTCCCAAGAGAATGGAAGCTAGCTAACGTTACTCCCATATTCAAAAAAGGTGACAAAAAGAAAGCAAATAACTATAGGCCTATAAGTTTGACTTCAATCGTAGGAAAAATAATGGAAACTATCATCAGAGATGCTATCGAACATCATTTAGAAAGTAACTGTTTGATAAATGATAGCCAGCATAGTTTCAGACAGAAACATTCTTGCGTGACTAACTTACTCGAATTCTACAACACAGTTATCTCAAATTATGACAAAAGAAACAATATAGATTTAATATATCTAGACTTTGCAAAAGCTTTTGATACCGTCCCACACGAAAGACTAATTACTAAATTAGCTTTACATGGAATAAGTGGTAGCCTATTAAGTTGGACTAGTTATTGGTTGAATTGTCGAAAACAGAGAGTTGTTTTAAATGGAAAAACTTCTGGATGGAAAAATGTTACAAGTGGAGTTCCTCAGGGTTCCGTTCTTGGACCGCTTCTATTCATAGTATATATAAATGATATAGACCATGGACTAAAATCTACTGTTTCCAAATTTGCTGATGATACAAAACTGTGCGGAGTGGCAAATGATCACTCAAACCAAAAAGATATTCAAGAAGATTTAGATAAATTACAGCAATGGTCTGAAAAGTGGCTAATGAAATTTAACACAAGTAAATGCAAGGTAATGCACATAGGTAAAAATAGCAGTAAGTACGATTACAAGTTATTTGGAAATTCGTTAACAAAAGTGGATAGTGAAAAAGATCTCAGTGTAATTATCAGTAACGACCTCAAATCATCCAAGCAGTGTATTTCAGCCTCTGAGAAAGCAAATAAAATTCTGGGACTGATTGCACGATCTTTTGATTTCAAAAGTCCATCACTCATTAACAAGCTATATAAATCGTTAGTTCGTCCACATTTGGAATATGCTGTTTCCGTATGGTCACCGAATCTCATTAAAGACATTGACAGACTGGAAAAAGTATAACGGCGAGCCACAAAACTGATTCCAAATATAAAAAATAAATCATATGAAAATCGACTAAAACACATGAATCTGTTTTCCCTAAAAAAGCGTAGACTCAGAGGTGACTTGATACAGGTCTTAAAGATTTTAAAGGGAATTGACAACATCAAAAGTGACAAAATTTTCTCATTGAATGAGAATCAGACAAGAAACAATGGTCTCAAACTGTCCGGAAATAGATTCAATTTGGAAGTAGGTAGAAACAACTTTGCCAACCGTGTAGTTAATGAATGGAATAAACTTCCTGCACAGGTAGTGCAATGTAGTTCAGTTCGAAGCTTTAAGAATCATTTAGATAAACACCTAAGCAAGATGCTGTAATGATTATAATTTATCTTATATTATTTGTTTTTGTTTTGTTATCATTTGTCTGTCTGATTTTCATTTATAATTAGTTATATGTAAATTTATTATTATTTACTATTTACCTGTTTGTTTATTATTTAACTATACCTATGCATTTATTTATGTATTTTATTTGTTATTTACATTATTATAGTTTTTATTTATTATTTTATTATTAATATGATTTTTTTTGCATCCAACCTAGATATGGATCAAAAGGTCTCCTGTCGGCATGCTCCGCCTTTGTAATCCTTTGTAAACAGCTGGCTCACCTCCCACTTTTCTCCATTTTCTTTAATCGTCTCCAATCCCTGACGCACTACCCTTGCATTTACCTCTCGCACTACCCCATCCATGTATAAGTTGAACAGCCAGGGCGACATAATGCATCCTTGACGAAGTCCCACCTTTACCTCGAACCACTCACTCTCTCCATTTCTAATCCTGACACAAGCTCTACTACTCTCATAAAAACTCTCGACAGCTCCTAGAAGCTTTCCTCCTATCCCATATATCTGCATAACCTCCCACAGTGCCTTTCTGTCTACCCTATCGTAAGCCTTTTTTATTTTACTGTGGGATATAACAAGCACTTATCCAGAAACCATTGTATTGATAATTGAACTGGTGTGTTTTCTCCCACCAAAGAGTGTGACACATTAGTCTTGTCATCTACATCTCTGAAAGAGATTATCTCTCTCTCCCTCTCTCTCCCTTCCCCCCCCCTCTCTCTCTCTCTCTCTCTCTCTCTCTCTCTCTCTCTCTCTCTCTCTCTCTCTCTCTCTCTCTCTTTCTCTCTTTCTCTCTTTCTCTCTCTTTTAATTACAACCTTCATTGTTCCTTCTAGCTTATCAGTTTCTCTTTTCTGCTGTTCTATGATCTCCTTAGAAGTTACTGTATCCCTCTTATCCTCATTTGTTATTGAACTAGAATTTTTTCCATGGTATTAAGAAGACTTTTTTTTTTCTCTTATTTGTCGAAGTTTATTTTCCCTTTTTTTAATTTAACAATATCTGCTTTCTGAGGCAGACTTCTTTTTTTTTATTGTTCAAGCTTGTGCTCTAGGTCAAGAAATCTTGATTCATGGGAAGGAAGTAAAGTTATCAATCATTTCACATCAATTGTGATTCCACTTGACACCATGGTAGAGTTACTGTCTTTTTCTTCTAGTTTCACCCTAGCACCACGCTGATCAATTTCCTCAGTGAAATTACTCACCCTGATTTGTATACCACTTTCGATATTTGCCTTTTGTAGTGTTCAATACAACCTTCTAAGACATCACTTTGTGAGGTAAACAATAAAAAATGAATTGAGATATTTTGTTTCCTATAATGAGTGATGTGAATAATTAGATGTGCTCCATAGATAATTTATGTTAAAAGAATGAATTGTGCCAAAAGTATTATTATTTATTTATTTGATTTGATTTGATTATTATTTTTTATTTTCTTTCCAGGCAGCAACCATCAAGATGATGATAGTATGAATAATTTCTCCAGGACTAATAGGAGTGGTTTGAATGCAACACAAATTGATGATAAAAAGATTGATACCTTCATAATATCTAATGTTCCTGGGTCCTGTGGACTCACCATGTTGGATGGACTAACTGGACTACTCCGGTGGTCTCTTACTTTCCCAGAGTGTCCAATAGCTTGGGTCAATTGTGACATGGTATGTGTTAGTGTGCTGAGAGGATGGAGTTTATGAGTGTAGCCCAGGGGGTGGTGAATGTGGAGAATAGTAGGTAGAAGTTTGTGATGCTATATGTTTTCTCTATTTGGGTTTGAATTGTCGTATTTTTGTTTTGGTTTCTATGAGTTCCCTTGTAGTGGGAGAAAAGAATTTTGCCACTGTATTTGCCATGCATGTCATAAAATGCAACTAAATGGAACAGAGGGATGGGGCTTGGTATCCTGTATTCTGTATATTTTTCGTATGAAATGTCAAAGTATAAGAGGGTCTGGAAAGACTCCAACTAGAACCTAAGTACAGTGGTACCTCTACTTACGAAAGGCTCTATATACGAAATTTTCAGGTTATGAAACACTTCGGAAAAATATTGCCTCTTGTTACGAAAGAAATTTCAGGATACGAAAGGCAAAAATTTAAAAATACGCACTGCTACTCACAGCTCCCAGAGTCCACCGAACGTAAACATACTTGTAACATCCTGTATCTTGGTTTGAAAGTGGCGCGTCCGAGCTGCTCTGCCATTGGCTATTGCACAGCATCTTCCTGGCATCCCATTGGCTAGGAGGGACCTCTGTGTGTATGTGCGTATACCCAGAATCCTCTTCGTTTTCCCGTCGGCCCACGAGGATCACCGAAGCCTCAGTCTCACACTAGCGAAATTCAGTAAAGCACAAAGTGTTCGGACAGTTTTTTGTCAGCTTTTGTTAGTGCTTATTGCAACTTTACATGTGTGTATTAACTTTTATTCTCTATGGGCCCCAAGAAAGTGATGGAGAAAAGTGGTGAGAAGAAGAGAGTTGTTTTGTCCATACAAACAAAGCAAGAGATAATAGAAAAGTACGAAAAAGGGATGCGTTTGTTTGATCTCGCCAAAGAATATGGCCGTAATCCATCTACGATCGGCACGATATTAAAACAAAAGGAAGCCCTAAAAGCTACGACTCCTTTCAAAGGCCTCTCTGTCATTTCGAAGAGGAGGTCGGCAGTGAACAATGAGATGGAGAGGTTGTTACTCGTGTGGATACAGGAGAAAGAGATAGCTGGAGACACAGTGACCGAGACCATAATTTGCGAAAAGGCGTCCGCCATCTTTAATGACCTCGTAAAGATGGATGCAGGCGAGGGAACTTCGGCGCAAGAACCACACCAGGAGTTTAAGGCATCGCGTGGGTGGTTCCAGAAGTTCAAAAGGAGGACTGGAATTCATGCTGTTGTTTGGCATGGCGAGGCATCTAGCACCGACCAGAAAGTGGCCGACGAATTTGTGCGAAAATTTGAACAATTGGTGATCGATGAAGGCTATGTTGCACAGCAAGTTTTTAATTGTGACGAGACTGGCCTTTTTTGGAAAAAGATGCCTTGCCGTACCTTCATCACAGTAGAAGAGAAAAAAATGCCAGGCCACAAGCCCATGAAGGACCGCCTTACACTTGCCCTTTGTGCCAATGCCAGTGGGGATTGTAAAATCAAGCCCCTGCTGGTGTACCACTCCGAAAATCCCAGAGCATTTAAAGCCCACAAAATATTAAAAGAAAAACTTCAGGTGCTATGGAGGGCCAATGCCAAGGCCTGGATTACCAGACAATTTTTTGTTGAGTGGGTAAATTTGGTTTTTGGCCCTGCTGTTAAGAGGTACCTAGAGGAGAACAATCTCCCCATCAAGTGCCTCCTCATTCTCGATAATGCACCTGCCCACCCGCGCGGCCTCGAAGATGATATCCTGGAGGAGTTCTCATTTATTAAGGTGCTGTACCTCCCACCTAACACCACCTCTATCCTCCAGCCCATGGACCAACAAGTCATTTCGAACTTCAAGAAACTCTACACGAAACACTTGTTCAAGAGGTGTTTCGACATCTCTGAAAACACCCAGCTTACCCTTCGTGAGTTTTGGAAGCAGCACTTCGATATTGGTCTTTGCCTCAAGATAATCGTCATGGCTTGGCAGGAGGTGACCAGGCGTACCCTTAATGCGGCTTGGAGAAAGCTGTGGCCCGATGCTGTTGCCCCACGAGATTTTGAGGGGTTCGAGGTGGAGTTGGAGGTTAAAGTTGAGCCTGAAGTTGACGAAATTGTTTCGCTGGGAAAGTGCATGGGCTTGAGGTGAATGATGAGGACATCAACGAGTTGATTCAGGAGCACCATGAGGAGCTTTCAACGGAGGAGCTGAGGGAGTTGGAGGCAATGCAACACACGGCAGTGCAGGAGTTAAGTAAAGATGAAGAGGAGGCAGCCATTATTCCAACAGCCAGAGTAAAAGACATTTTAGGAAAATTCTATAAAGTTTCGGAATTTGTTGAAAAGAATCACCCAGAAAAAGTGTTCACTAGTCGGGCTATCGCTCACTATGATGATCTTTGCCTTGCACATTTTGCAAAAGATTGAAAGCCGACAAAAGCAAGCGACCTTGGATCGGTTCTTTACAAAACATCAGGCAAAAACCACTGCTGAGAGTGAACCTGAACTGAAGAAGGCGAAAGGTGACAACAATAGCAGTTAAAACAAGAGAAAAATTAAATGAAAAAAAAAAAAAAATTATTCTTTACATTATGTACAACTCTCATTTTTATGTTTATTGTGCAGTAATTTAATTCTAACATGTATTTGTTACAGGTTTTGATGCATTTTTGTAGTTTATATAAAATTTATGTCCGATTTTTAAGGGGCTTGGAACCGATTAGGGCATTTATAGGGTAAAAAGCGTTTCTACTTACGAAATTTTCATGTTACGAAACGATTTCCAGAACGAATTAATTTCGTAAGTAGAGGTACCACTGTAATTGGGTCATTAAATGTACATAGTTGTGGTATAGATTAAAGGAATAGATTGTTGGTTTGTGAGAAGGAAGATATGTGAGAGTGGTTACCTTATGAGTTGTAAAAGTTGACAAAATCGGATGGAGTGATGGGACTTTGGATCCTGCTTTCTGTATGTTTACCTTATAAGAAATCAAAGCATAAGAGGGTCTGGGAGGAGAACTACAACCATGACCAAAAATTTTGGGTGATTGTATGCGGTTTTATTATACTTGTACTTGTATTATACTGGTACTGTCCCTCCATTATGCTGTCCCCCAACCCCTTGTTGCTGTCCTGTACCATTTCTCTGAGTTTCATTTCCTTGTTTTGCCTACCCTGTGGTGGGGGGAAAAGAATACTGCCACTAAGTATTTCCACTTGGATCGTAAGAGGCGAGAAAAACAGGATGGGGATTGGGACCAGGCATCCTTCTCCTTGTAGCCCCACAGGGGACATTCCTAAAAAAAAAAAAAGTAAAGGCATAAGAGGGTCTAGGAGTTTTCCAACCAGCACCCTAAGGTTTGGGTCTTTTAATGTGCATGGATGTGGTATAGATGAGAGTAAAAGGGAAGAGATAGGTAGTATGCTTGTGAGAAGAAAGATGGATGTGTTGGCTTTGTGTGAAACTAAGTTGAGAGGGAAGGGCAAGTGTGAGTTTGGGAGTGTAATTGGGAGGTTTTCAGGAGTGAAGAGGGGGAGAGAAGGGGTGGCTATACTTGTAAGTGAAGTGATAGGTAAACGTGTAGTGGAGTGGAAGGAGGTTTCCTCAAGGACAATGTGGATGAAGGTGAAACTGGGAAAGGAGATATGGGTTTTTGTCAGTGCATATGGGCCTGGTAGCAAGAAGAGTGTAGAAGAAAGGGAGGGTTTTTGGATAGATTTAAATGAGTGCATAGAGGGATTAGGGAGGAACGTCAGTGTAGTGGTGTTGGGGGACCTTAATGCTAGGGTAGAAAATGAACCAATTGATGGAATGGTTGGGAAATGTGGAGTTCCAGGAAAGAATCGTAGTGGAGAGTTGATGGTGGAGATGTGTCTAGAAAGAGAGTTGATGATAGCAAATACAGAGTTTCGGAAGAAAGTCAAGCATAAGTACACATGGGACAGAGTGGTAGATAGAGCATTAATGGACTATGTAGTGGTAGATAGGAGTATAATAGGAAGAGTTAAGGATGTACATTGTGCTAAGGGGTGAGAGTGGGAGACTATTAGATAATTTTTTGGTGGAAGGTAAGTTGAGAGTGGAGGATAGATGGAGAAAGAGGAAAAGGACAAAAGGTAGGGAGATGCTTAGAATGAACTCTTTAAATGAAAAGGAAAAGGAGAAGGAGTACAAGAAGAAGCTAAGAGAGGAGTGGGAGGGAGTGAAGGATAGAGTAGAGCTAGGAGTGGAGGAGGAATGGGGATGGTTCAAGGAGGGAGTCATAAGGTGTGCAAAGATGGTGTGTGGAACAAGAAGGATGGGAGGAAATAGAAGGAAGGGTAGTGAATGGTGGGATGAGGAAGCAAAGAAGGTTGTAGAAGAGAAGCGAGCTTTCACAGATTGGTTAAAAAAAATAGGACGGAGTCATATGAGAAGTACAAAGAAAAGAAAAGAAGTAAAGCACAAGGTAAAGGAGGCAAAGAGGAGAGCAGATGTGAAATGGGGTAAGAGTATGACTGAAAATTTTGAAAGTAATAAAAAGATGTTTTGGAAAGAAATTAAGAGAGGAAGAGGAGGTGAATCAAGTAGAGAAAAGGTAAAAGGTGTAGATGGAGAGATGATAATTGAAGAGAAGGCAGTAAGGGGAAGATGGGCAGAATATTTTAGGGAGTTGCTAAATGTGAAGGAGGATAGGGAGGGAAAGATAGTTGCAGTGGGAAGTGCTAAGAAAATGGCCGTGATGAGTGAGGAAAATGGAGGAGAAATAAAGTAGGATGAAGATAAATGTGAGTAAAAGTAGGGTGATGAGGTGTACAAGCCCAAAAAACATCCTTACCTTTTCCTATAGCTTTCTCACATATCTGTCTTACCACAAAAATCTGATCTACACATCCCCTACCTGTCCAAAAACCACACTGTTCCTCACCAATTACTCCCTCTGTTCCTCTCCTAATCCTCTCAATCAAGACCCTCCCATAAGCCTTCCCAACTACACTCGACAAGCTAATCCCTCTGTAACTACTACACTCACACTTGTCCCCCTTTCCTTTGTAAAGCGGAACTATACAGGCACTCCTCCAGTCTTCTGGCACTCTACCCTCTCTTAAACAAACATTAAATAACCTCACCAGCCAGTCCACCATAACTGTACCTCCTTTCTTCAGACATTCTGCATGGCATCCATCCAACCCAGATGTCTTACCTGCTCTCATCATCTTAACAGTTGCTTTCACTTCATCCTTCCCTATTTCTCCTCCATTTTCCTCACTCATCACCCTCATTTTCTTAGTGCTTCCCACTGTAACTACCTTTCCCTCCCTATCCTCCTTCACATTTAGCAACTCCCTAAAATACTCTGCCCACCTTCCTCTCACTGCCTTCTCTTGCATTATCATATCTCCATCTGCACCTTTTATCTTTTCTTCTCTACTTGATTGGCCTCCTCTTCCTCTTTTAACTTCCCTCCAAAACATCTTTTTATTATTTTCAAAATTTTCTGTCATACACTTTCCCCATTTCACATCTGCTCTCCTCTTTGCTTCCTTTATCTTATGCTTAACTTCCTTTCTCTTTACCGTATTTTTCGGACTATAAGGCGCGGGCAAAATCCTTAAAATCAGCCAAAATCGGGTGGTGCGCCTTATAGTGAGGTGCGCCTTATGTGGCTTCAGTGCAAAAAAATGCCTCGGACACTGACGTACTATTTTGACACGTTTCGTAGCTAGCCTGCCGATGGGAACAGTGCATAGTCCTAGCAAAAGTTACAACCAAGTTATAACCAATATGCATGTATCTTAACAAGAAAATTGCGAAAACTTCGACAGTTTTCGAGTCCATGCCACCGCATTCATTCACGCTATCATGGCTATGACATGATAGCGTCCACAACACAGACAGCCATTTTGTATTGGTCTAGTCTTGCTCCACTCAGACTGTAGTCATTTGGGTATTCTTTTAGTTTCGACCATGGGCGCAATATAGTAATAAAAAATTAATTATTAATTTTGTAAATTAAAATGTATCAATGTAATATGCAATTTTGTGGGTGGAAATGAAAATAAAAAATGCCTTGCTACAAGCAAATATGCTAATGAACGAAGTCGATAGCATAGGATCGGGACGCCATCTTGTCTCGGTACTTCCGACAGTACCTCGCCAGGTATATTTTCTTGAAGGAATGTTATGGAGAGGAGATACATGAATTCCTTCAAGCTGCAAGAACTTTGTATACCCCACAAGGTGAGAGAGTGGTTGAAAAGCCCGCCAACGTCTCTCATGACGACGACAACGAGGACGATCCGGATGACATTTAATTTGCAGTTAATGATTTATTAAACACAGGTTAGGTTAGGTTAGACAAATTTATCATCCTTACATTTCTTCGACGTCGGCATCTATCATAACAAACATGGCATACCATTCGTCTGACACGACCTCGTTACTTACAAAATTTATTTAAGAACCTTTTTTGTTTTTTATTTCCGCTCACAAAATTGCATATTACGTTGATATATTATAATTTAAAAAACTAATAATTAATTTTCTATTACTATATTGCGCCCATGGTCGAAACTAAAAATTTACCTTCATTTGTAATCCTGTGTTTTTAAGTGAATACAGAATTCCGGGAATAAAACTGGTAATGTTGGATTAATTCCCCACAATTCCCGTAGTGTGTTTATGTTGTTTTTTAGGGGTATTGGCAGGGCAGACTGTCCATGGAGGTGGTCTGATTTCACTGACTAAAATAAAAAAAAATATATCATTATTTTTGTAATTTTGCTAAATCCCAACCGATTTTTCTCATTAACGAAAATGCTCAGTTCTGAAAGCACTCGCATATTCATGATTATCCGATGACGAGACCAGGTGCGCCTTATGTAAGGACGGAGAATAGCAAATTACGGGTGCGCCTTATGGTATGAAGCGCCTTATGGTCCGAAAAATACGGTACTTTGTACCTCTCATACGATTCCCTCGTCTTGATTTGTAGCCAATCTATGAATGCCTGCTTCTTCTCTTCTACACCCTTCTTTGCTTCCTCATCCTACCACTCACTACCTCTCTATTTCCTCCCACCCTCCTTGTTCCATACACCATCTTTGCACACCTTATGACTCCCTCCTTGAACCATCCCCATTCCTCCTCCACTCCTAGTTCTACTCTATCCTTTACTCTCTCCCACTCCTCTCTCAACTTCTTATACTCATTCTCCTTTCTTCATTTAAGCAGTTCACTCTAAGTACCTCCCTACCTTCTGCCCTTTTCCTCTTTCTCCACCTATTCTCCACTCTCAATTTACCTTCCACCAGGAAATGATCTGATATTCCCCCACTCTCTCCCCTTAGAACATGTACATCCTTAACTCTTCCTACCATACTCCTGGTCACCACTATATAGTCCATTAACGCTCTATCTACCACCCTTCCATCCACCACCCTCTCCCATGTGTATTTATGCTTGACTTTCTTCTTAAACACTGTATTTGCTATCATCAACTCTTTCTAGACACATCTCCACCATCAACTCTCCACTACGATTTTTGCCTCGAACTCCATACTTCCCAATCACTCCGTGAATTGGTTCATTTTCTACCCTAGCATTAAGGTCTCCCAATACAACTACATTGACATTTCTCCCTAATCCCTCTATGCACTCATATCTACCCAGAATGTCTCCCTTTCCTCTACGTTCTCACTACCAGGCCCATACGCACTTACAGAAACCCACATCTCCTTTCCCAGCTTCACCTTCATCCACATCAACCTTGATGACACCTTCCATTCCACTACCCGCTTACTTATCTCTTCACTTACTAGTATAGCCACCCCTTCTCTCCCTCGTCCCCTCTTCACTCCTGAGTACCTTCCAGCTACACTCCCAAACTCACAGTTGCCCTTTCCTTTCATTTTAGTTTCACTCAAAGCCAGTACATCCATCTTTCTTCTCACAAACATGCTGCCTATCTCTTCCCTTTTACTCTCATCTATACCACATCCACGCACATTAAAAGACCCAAACCTTAGGGTACTGGTTGGAAAGCTCCCAGACCCTCTTATGCTTTTTCTTTCTTTTTTTTAGGAATGTCCCCTTTTGTGGCTACAGGTAGTAGGACTCCTAATCCCATCCCCCGTCCCTTTTTGTCGCCTTTTACGACTCAAGTGGAAATACTTGGTGGCAGTATTCTTTTCCCCCACCAAAGGGTAGGTAGGTGAAAAATGGAAATGAATATTCAGAGAAATTGTACAGGACAGTAACAAGGGGTTGGGGGACAGCATAACGGAGGGACAGTCATAGTATAAAAGTGTCTGCATTTTTCTATGTACAGAGTTTTCCTCTATCACAGACAAAATGATGTGTGGCTCTGGTCCATAGGGGTGCCCCATATAGACCCTAAAGTATCAACTGCATGCTATTTTGCCACAATAACATGCAGCCAATACCCCAGACAGGTATTCTTTCTAATTTTCTTATATTCTTTTTTGTACTAGACAAGCCGCGGGCTTCGCCCTCCCCGGCTTCGCCGGAGGCTTGGCTGCGTAAACAGTGCTCCGCGCTCTAATCCCACGATAGGGATCCCGTGTTGGGGTTCCGCCCCTAGGCCGAGGCCGAGGCACCCAAGGGACATTTTTCTTGGTCAGTTCAAGGGAACATGGTGACCACTGAGGACTTGTGACCACTGAGGACTTGTAACCACTGAGGACTTGCGACCACTGAGGACTTGCGACCACTGGGGACTTGCGACCACTGAGGACTTGCGACCACTGGGGACTTGCGACCATTGAGGACTTGTGACCACTGAGGACTTATTGTCTTGGAGGACTTAATACCTTGGAGGACTTATTACCTTGTAGGAATTATTACCTTGGAGGACTTACCTTGGAGGAATTATTACCTTGGAGGATTTACAACCTCGTAGGACTTGCAACTTCAGAGGACTTGCAGCCTCGTAGGACTTACGACCTGGGAGGACTTGCAGCCTCGAAGGGCTTACAACTTCGGAGGACCTGCACCCTCGGAGGACATGCACCCTCGAAGGACTGGGACCCTCGGAGGACTTGCACCCTCGGAGGACTTGCACCCTCGGAGAACTTACAGCCTCGAAAGGCTTACTGCCTCGGAGAACTTACGACTTCGGAGGACTTACAGACCCCCCTCTCCAAGACATGTAACATTTTTAACCCCTTCCATACGGTGCCGCACACGTAGGCGTCATGGGGAGCGAGTGTATTCGCGAGGCTGCCATATCGGCGTCTTGATTATATTTATTGTAGTCGCCCCTGTGTTTTTACATTCTCTCAAATGTGCTCTGAATCCCATTCTCTGTGGTATTCAAAATTCGCGGGTGAAAGAGAGAACGATCGATATAAGCGGTGACTATATTTTATGATGCGAGTATTATTACGACACGTCGTACGGCTGGCATTGGCTGCTGCCACTGAGATCTAAGTCCATGACGCCTACGTGTGCGGCACCGTATGGAAGGGGTTAAAATGTGTCACCTTTGAAATTGTTTAATTCTTATTAGTAGTATATATCATCAAAATTCGCAAACACAATAGCAAATGTACTCGTACCTCCATCCTCCATTTGAATAACGACAATATGGCTTCCGTTGCAGACATCTAGCTGTCCCCTGTAATAACATATCGCACAGGATGATGATCTACACATGTGCGAAAAGGCTTACAGGGAGGTGTCCGCAGATTGCCACGCCGACTGAGCACTTGAAGGGTTTTAACAAAATCGACGAAACCACCCTGGATCGCGGAGACTTATCTTTTATATTATATTAGATGACCATATCAGCGCTGCATATTTCAGTTTTGGCCTTATCAGTGTTTGTAATATTTTCTTGGTCATTTCCTTATCCAGGTATTTAAAGGCCACCTTTATTGATCACAACAAATTGAATGTTTCTCCGACTATTTTATTTATATGTTTATCCGGTGACATGTCTTTGGTGATGATTACTCCTAGGTCCCTTTCAGAATTCTCTTTCTTTACTTCTTTTCCATCAATCTCATATTGTTATTCTCTTCTTGCCTTTTCCAAATTCAATTATAATCCACTTCTTGATGTTGAATTCTACTTCCCATCTCCTGCTCCATTCTGAGACGTTGTTCAGATCCTTCTGCAATGAGTCACAGTCTATTTCAGAGTTTATTCTCTTTAATAATTTTGTGTCATCTGCAAAGCAGTTCATTTATAGTTTTAGATACTTGGGTGCGAATGTGGCAGGAAAGGGTGGAGTGGAGGTGGAGGTAGAATGTAGAATGAGAGAGGCGAGTAGATGCCTTGGTGGATTAAAAAGTGTAATGAGGAATAGACATTTGGGAATGGATGCTAAGAAGAGATTGTATGAGGGAGTGATTGTGCCGACAGCACTGTATGGGGTGGAAGCATGGAACATGGAAGAGGAAGAGAGGAGTTAGAATGTCTTTGAGATGAGATGTCTGAGAAGTATGATGGGGGTTGCTGGGCTGGATAGAGTGAGAGGTGGGGAGGAGGACGGGGGTAGTGGGGGAGATGGGGTGGATGGGGGAGTGTTGGGATGGTTTGGACTCATGGAAGGAGTGAGTGAAGGGGGACTAGTGGGAGAGGTATGGAGGGTGGATGTGGAGGGAATGAACATGGGGGCTGACCTGGGATGGGATGGATGGATGGGGTGAAGGGGTGCTTTGGGGAGGAGGGGAGTGTTTGTTGAGGAGGGACAGGAGGGGACAGAAGGCGGGGGTGAGTGGAGAGTGGTTGTGTATTTACCTAGTTGTATTTTACGGGAAGGGGAGCTATGCTCGTGGGGTCCCGTCTTCATATCTCATTTTATCTAAACTATTTTTAAATTCATGTATTGTTTTTGCACACACCACTTTCTCATATAACTTGTTCCAACTGTCTATTACTCTGTGAGGAAAGCTGTTCTTTTTCAAATCTCTTCTATAGCTGTCTTTTTTTATTTTCTTTCCGTGTCCTCTTGTATTTCTGTCATCCCATTTTATCAGATTCTCTCTATCAGTAATTTCCATGCCTTTTATGATTCTGTAAATAGCTATCAAATCTCCTCTCTCTCTTCTTTGCTCTAGTATCTGTAGTTCAAGTTTTTCTAGTCTCTCTTCATATGATAGTTTTGAGAGTGTCGGTGCCAATTTTGTAATTGCTCTTTTTATTCTTTCAAGTTTTCTTATACATTTTTTTGTACTTGGTGACCATATCGTTGCTGCATATTCCAATCTTGGTCTTATCAGGGTGATTAGGATTTTCTTCACCATTTCTTCATCCAGGTATGTAAATGCAACTTTGATTGTTCTTATTAAATTATAAGTTTCTCCAAAAATCTTATTTATATGTTTCTCAGGTGACATATTATTCATAACAATGACTCCCAGGTCCTTCTCATTTTCTACTTTTTTTATTCCTTCTTCTCCCAATTTATATGCTCCTGTTATTCTGTTTTTGCTTTTTCCAAATTCCATTATACTACACTTTTTTGTATTGAACTCCATCTCCCACTTCCTACTCCATTCCTGTACTTTATTTAGATCTCTCTGTAGTGATTCACAATCTTCTTCAGTTTTCACTCTTTTCAGTAGTTTTGCATCATCTGCAAAGAAGCTCATATAGCTTTCAATTCCTTCATCCATATCATTAATATATATATATACATACATACATACATATACCAAGGCTTTTTCCCCCTTCCAAGGGAGGTAGCCAAAAAGGGAAAGGCATAAAAACACTCCCACCCATTTCATCCCTAAATACACTCCACACCCCTCCCACCCCGTCTGGGGTATTGGCTGCTTGTTATTGTGGCAAAGTAGCATGCAGTCGATACTTTAGGGTCTATATGGGGCGCCCCTACGGACCAGAGCCATACATCATTTTGTCTATGATAGAAGAAATTCTGTTCATAGAGAAATGATGACACTTTTATACAACGACTGTCCCTCCGTTATGCTGTCCCCCAACCCCTTGTTGCTGTCCTGTACCATTTCTCTGAGTATTCTCTTTCTGTGATGGGGGAATTCCCTGTGGTGGGGGAAAAGAATACTGCCACCAAGTTTCCCACTTGGATCGTAAGAGGCGAGAAGAAAGGGACGGGGAGAGGGACTAGGCATCCTTCTCCCTGTAGCCCCAATGGGCAGATTCCTAAAAAGAAAAGGAAATTAATATATATAGCAAACATTATTGGGGCCAGAACTGTTCCCTGCGGAACACCGCTTATTACTTCATCCCATTTTGAGTGCTGGTTTCTTATCACTACTCTCATTTTTCTTTCTTGCAAAAAGTCTTCCATCCAATTTAGTAGTTTGCCCTGTATTCCTCCTTCAGTTTCTAATTTCTTAAGCAACTTCTTATGTGGTACTTTGTCAAAAGCTTTCTTTAGGTCTTGAAATGCAGTCCACCCATCCATCTCTTTCTTGTATTATATCTATTAGCCTTGAATAGAAACATATTAAATTGGTGACGCATGATCGTCCGTGTCTGAATCCAAATTGCCTTGGATTTAACACTTTGTTTTTTTTTTTCTAAATATTTTACCCATCTACTTTTGATAATTCTTTCACAAATTTTTGCTATTGTACTTGTTAGAGAGACTGGTCTATAGTTGGTAGGTTCTTCTTTATTTCCTCCTTTATATATAGGTACTATATTTGCTTTTTTCCAATCTTCTGGAACTTTTCCTTCTTTCAAGGAACTGTTTAGTATGCTATGTATTTTGTCTGCCAGTTCATTCCTGCATTCTTTCAGTATCCAGTTTGCTATTTCATCTGGTCCATGCGATTTTCTGACATCAAGATTACTCAAGTGTGTTAATATTTCATTCTTTGTTACTTCTATTTCTTCCATAGGGGGGACTTTCTCTTTCCATTCTTTCTCTTCAGGTTGTATGTTCTCCCTTGTAAACACTGATTTAAAATGTTTGTTCATAATTTCCGCCATTTCCATTTCCTCAGTGTATTCAACTCCCTCTTGTCTTAATTTCTCCAAGTCTTGTTTGTTTTTCAGTTTATTGTTTACAAATCTGTAGAATAGTTTTGGTTGATCTTTACACTTTTCTATGATATCTTTTTCATATTTTCTCTTTTCCTCTCTGCACGTTTGTACATATTCATTTCTATAACAGGTATATATTTTCCATTTTTCAGGCTTTCTGTCTTTTTTCCATCTGGTCCAGGCTTTGTCTCTTTTGTCTTTTAACTCCCTACAACTTTTGTTGTACCAGCATTTTACATATTCTTTTTCTTGTTTTTGTCTTGGGACATACTTTTCCACTCCTTTTTTGTAAATTTTTGTCAAAATATTCCATTTCTCTTCTACTGTTGTTTCTTCTTTGTATATTTCTTCCCAGTTTTCCTTTTGAAAGAATTCTCTTATTTTATCAAAGTTTGTTTTTTCATTAAATGAAGCGGCCTTGCTGTGGATGTGCTGTGTCTTGCGACACTGCTTCTGACCCAGGGCGGTGGGCAGGGTGCAGGGATGACCCATCATCCAGGAGGTGCTCAGATGAGAGGGAGGGTGGGAGGGGTGTGGAGTGTATTTGGGGATGAAATGGGTGGGAGTGTTTTTATGCCTTTCCCTTTTTGGCTACCTCCCTTGGAAGGGGGAAAAAGCCTTGGTATATGTATGTATGTATGTTTTTTCATACATCATTCTTCCTTTTCTATATTGTTCATTTCTTTTCATATATTTTTCTTCATTAAGTTCCAGTTCAATCAATATGTGGTCACTTTTACTTATTGGTGTTTTATATTCAATTTTGTCCACTATTCTAGGTTCAGATGTAATTATTAGGTCTAGTCTCGATGGCTCTTCTTCATTTCTATACCTAGTGTTCTCCTGTATCCATTGTGTCATTGTATGGTCAGTAACCATCTCAAGTAGAGCGTTTCCCCATGAGCCGTCTCCACCCTCTACTGTAATTTCTTCCCAGCAGATTTCTTTGCAATTAAAGTCGCCCATCATAACTATTCTTCCTCCCTCTTCCATTATCTTGTTTAATGTTATCTTTGTGTCCTCTAACATACTTTTATGTTCACTCTCTTCCCATGAGGCTGTTTTCGGGGGCACATAATTTATCACAAACTTTCTGCTCTTCTTATCTCTGTCTTCTACTTCCATCATTATCATCTCTACTGTATTCTTTCCATATGTGACACACTTCACGTTTATATCCTTCTTAGTCAGGAACATAACTCCACCCCCTTCCTTTTTCACTCTGTTTCTAATCCAATAATTATATGCATCATGTCCTACACTGTTGGGTGGTAGTGGACCTTTTAATTTTGTTTCTACAATTCCCATTATGTCTGGTTCTTTTTCCTTCAAATAATCATTCAGCTCATTCAATCCTGTTATTAATCCATCTATATTTGTGTAAGACACTCTTAGTGTTCTGCCACTTCCATTGTGTTCTCTGTTTCCCTTTTGGGGGGTGGGGTAGTATGTGTGAGTAAATTTTGACGCAGCCCGAAGGGATTTCTCCCCGTCCTCTCCTTATATGCAAGGGGGGACGGAGAGGGGGGGTCGCCGATTAAATGAAGCGGCCTTGCTGTGGATGTGCTGTGTCTTGCGACACTGCTTCTGATCCAGGGCGGTGGGCAGGGTGCAGGGATGACCCGTCATCCAGGAGGTGCTCAGATGAGAGGGAGGGTGGGAGGGGTGTGGAGTGTATTTAGGGATGAAATGGGTGGGAGTGTTTTTATGCCTTCCCTTTTTGGCTACCTCCCTTGGAAGGGGGAAAAAGCCTTGGTATATGTATGTATGTATGTATGTCGACTTTCTTTAGTTTCATATTCACTACTCTCCAATAGAATCTCTCTTTTTCTGACTCCGTTCTTCTCTCGTTTTTTTTCCTTAGCTTCAAGTCTTTTCTGTTTTTCTTCCTCTCTTTCCTCTTTATTCATTTCTCTTTTTATCCATACCTTTTTATATTGTTCATTTGTTGCTAGTTTCCCTGTTTTGGATAAGATATTCTCAGCCGTAATTTGTGACCTGAATTTAATCTTAATTGGTCTGGTCTTGTCTGTACTATATTTCCCGAGGCTGAATTTCTCTTCGATTTGTTTCATTATTTCTGGTTCATCTTCCTGAACTAATTCTAGTAAATTTCTTACTTTTTCATTTTCCTCTTTGATTCTTGAGGTTCTATCTGGGTTATGTTTCTCTTCCATTCCTAATATAATTATACATTTCTTTCTGTCTGCTAAGTCTCTTACTATATTCTCCTTCTGTCTCATCACTTTAATAACTGAGTCTTCAGTTTGTTCATTCATTTGCTGTCTGATTATGTCAGTGAATGCAACTTTGCTATTTTCTTGGATTTTTTTCCAACCCTCCTTGTTCTCCTTATTATTCTCCTGTAAGACTTTATTCTCTTCTTTTACTTCTTTTAACTGTTTTTTTAATTCTTCAATTTCCTTAGTTAAGTTTTTGTTCGCCTTCTCTAGTTCTTCCAATTTTTCAACTCTCTGCACAATGTTGTTAACGTGACCGAACTTAAATTCCCAGTGCTCGATCATCTTATCGAGTTTCTCTTCTAGTCTTGTTAATCGGGGGGAAGGGGGGGGTGTTTGTGTCCCCCCCCCACCCTCTTTAAATCCCTGGAAAATATTCTCATCATCTTCTACTGTATTGCTCTTATCTATACTTCTAATCTTTACATTTTTGTTAGACATTTCATCATTGCTAAATTGGTCAGGCCCTCGTTTGTTTAGATTTCGTCTGCCTGCCTGGGCCAAGTCCTCACCTTCCTCATTTCCTTCCATTTCCCTCAGTAATCCCTCTCCTTCTCCTTTTTCCTTACTTTCCCTACACCACGAGCAATTTCCCCCCCACCCTGCAAATACAATAGGTACTTCCTTTGCTTTGGGATCCACTAAATTTCACTTTTTCTTCAGAACGTCGTCTATGCCGTCCGTTCGTTGAAGTGTGTGTGGATGATGTGATGCGTGGGGTGGAGTGGGTGAGGGGGTGGTGGTGGTGTGTGTGAGAGGAATTTGACGTAGCCCGAAGGGATTTCTCCCTGTCTTCTTTTCGGCATGGTGGAAGGAGAGGGGGGTCGCTGATCTAATTAAGTGGGCTTGCTGTGGATGTGCTGTGTCTTGTGACACTGCCTCTGACCCAGGGCAGTGGACAAGATGCAGGGATGACCCGTCATCCAGGAGGTGCCAAGAGGGAGAGTGGAGGTGAGTGTAGTGTATTTAGGGATGGAATGGGTGGGAATGGTTTTTATGCCTTTTTCTTTTTGGCTACCTTCCTTGTAAGGGGGAAAAAGTATGTATGTATGTGGTTATGGTACAGATGAGTAAAATCGAAGAGATTACAAAGGATTACAAAGGCGTAGCATGCCGACAGGAGACCTTTTGATCCATATCTAGGTCGGATGCGAAAAAAAAATCATATTAATAATAAAATAATATATAAAAACTATGATAATGTAAATAACAAATAAAATACATAAATAAATGCATAGGTATAGTTAAATAATAAACAAACAGGTAAATAGTAAATAATAATAAATTTACATATAACTAATTATAAATGAAAATCAGACAGACAAATGATAACAAAACAAAAACAAATAATATAAGATAAATTATAATCATTACAGCATCTTACTTAGGTATTTATCTAAATGATTCTTAAAGCTTCGAACTGAACTACATTGCACTACCTGTGCAGGAAGTTTATTCCATTCATTAACTACACGGTTGGCAAAGTTGTTTCTACCCACTTCCAAACTGAATCTATTTCCGGACAGTTTGAGACCATTGTTTCTTGTCTGATTCTCATTCAATGAGAAAATTTTGTCACTTTTGATGCTGTCAATTCCCTTTAGAATTTTAAAGACCTGTATCAAGTCACCTCTGAGTCTACGCTTTTTTAGGGAAAACAAATTCATATGTTTTAGTCGATTTTCGTATGATTTATTTTTTATATTTGGAATCAGTTTTGTGGCTCGCCGTTGTACTTTTTCCAGTCTGTCAATGTCTTTAATGAGATTCGGTGACCATATGGAAACAGCATATTCCAAATGTGGACGAACTAACGATTTATATAACTTGTTAATGAGTGATGGACTTTTGAAATCAAAAGATCGCGCAATCAGTCCTAGAATCTTATTTGCTTTCTCAGAGGCTGAAGTACACTGCTTGGATGGTTTGAGGTCGTTACTGATAATTACGCCGAGATCTTTTTCACTATCCACTTTTGTTAACGAATTTCCAAATAACTTATAATTGTATGTTTTTGAGAAGGAAGATTTTGAGTTTGGGAGTGTTGTGGGAAGAGTGTCGGAAGGTGTGAGGGGATGAAGGAAGAAAGAATTGGCCCTGTTTTTGTTTTTGTTTTTGTTTTTTCATCCTGGTAGTGAGAAAAATAAAGAAGAGAGGGAGGCTATTTGGAGTGTTTAGAGAGTTTTGGGAGGAATGTGATTATAATAGTGTTGGGAGATTTCAATACTAGAATAGGGGATAAGCCAATAGATGGGATAGTAGGAAAGTTTGAGGTGGCAGATAACAATCTTGTGGAGAGCTGATGTTAGAGATATGTGTAGTAAGGGAGTTCATGTTGGAAAACATGTTCAAGAAGGTAACCATACATAAATATACATGTGTAAAGGTGGTGGATGGGGTGGTAGATAGGATATTAATGGATTATATATTATCAAAAGGAAGGATAGGACCAATTTTGTTGTTCATGTTTTTAAGGAAGAAAGTATGGGATTGTCAAGTAATTTTTTAGTAGAAGGAAAATTGAGAGTGGATGATAGTGTGAGGTAGAGTTAAAAGGTAACTACCAAGCGTAGAGGAGGTGAGGAGGAGAACAGGGGTGAAAAAGGATTTGGGAGATAGGGTTGATGAAAGAATATTAGGATGGTTTGGACACATGGAAAGAATGAGTGAAGAAAGACTAGTAAAAGAGGTATGGAAGGCAGATGTGGAGGGAGTGAACATGAGGGGACGTCCTAGGATGAGGTGGATGGATGGGGTGAAGGGGGCTTTGGGGAAGAGGGGAATGTCTGTTGAGGAAGGAAGGGAGAGGACGGAAGACAGAGGTGAGTGGAGAATGGTTGTATATGGATGTTGTGATTGCATGAGGAGGAATGGGCGGGGGGTGGGGTAGTATGTGTGAGTAAATTTTGACGCAGCCCGAAGGGATTTCTCCCCGTCCTCTCCTTATATGCGAGGGGGGACGGAGAGGGGGGGTCGCCGATTAAATGAAGCGGCCTTGCTGTGGATGTGCTGTGTCTTGCGACACTGCTTCTGACCCAGGGCGGTGGGCAGGGTGCAGGGATGACCCGTCATCCAGGAGGTGCTCAGATGAGAGGGAGGGTGGGAGGGGTGTGGAGTGTTTTTAGGGATGAAATGGGTGGAAGTGTTATTATGCCTTTCCCTTTTTGGCTACCTCCCTTGGAAGGGGGAAAAAGCCTTGGTATATGTATGTATGTATGTACCAAGCATAGGCACAACTTTGCATTTTCTCTCTTCTAAAATGATTCATTTCTACGAGAACCATATTAAAACAAATATCTTACCTCAAAAGTACTATTTAAGGGATTTTTTTCTGAAAATATCTGCCAATTTGCATTCTAAAACTACATACAGCACCTTCTCTTGGTATTAGTTCTGATGTCATGAGCTGTATTTACCTAGTTGTATTTTATGGGAAGGGGAGCTATGCTCGTAGCATCCTTTATTTGTATCTCGCAGTGTCTAGTTTCCTCTTAAATTCATGAATGGTTTTTTGCACATTATTTTTTCATCCAGTTTGTTCCAAGTGTCCACCACTCTGTGGAAAACTGTTTTTCTTCAGATCTCTTATATAACTATGTTTTTTTATTTTCTTTCCATGTTCTCTTGTGATTCTCTTGTCCCAGTTTAACAAGTCCTCTCTATTGAGTATTTCTGTGCCTGTCATGATTCTGTAGATGGTCAATAGGTCGCCTCTGTTCTTTGCTTCAGAGTCTGTACCAAACCAATTGTCCAGTAGCAAAACAGATGATGTTCAGCGATATTTAGTTTTTCATTGTCTTGTGAGGAGTCTTTTAATACCTAAATATCTCCAACAACAACCAAGATATGCGGATAGACGGCATATTTATGGGTGATCATTTTGTACTGGAATATTTCTGAAGAATTTTTCATAATGGTGCATCATTAGTACCTGTGTGCATGTTGGTTCTGCAAATCTGTCTTTGGGCATTCAAAAAATATAAGGGTACACATGATGCATTCAATATTTTTGCAGTGTGCTCCTACACAAAATACTGCATTACATTCACACTACATCTAGATGCCACAAGCTTTGTAAACAGTGATTTCTACAACATAATACATATATTTTCCCAGTCTTGTGGTGTTTATGAATTCCATCTAGTCTGCTTCAAAAAATTCTTCAATCCTGAGTAATTTGGCTTCCCAAATTTGAGTCTCCTGTGTCTGTGTGATTCATTCTTTGGCTCTATTTCCTCATCCTCCATCTGAAATTCAATTGCTACATGGTCTCTTTTTCCTATGGGGCATACATAGTTCAAGGAGCTGATGGTATCTGGTTGACTAGTAGCATATCTAATCTTGTGGTAATGTCATTTCTTAAGCAAGTTACTTCTTTCACTTATTGAGTTTCTGTGGTCTCTGTTGCTGTAGTTAACAGGCCATTTCCTCAGAATTCTGCCTTGCCACTTGCTTCCCATTCCTCCCAGTTGACCTCACTGTAATTAAAATCTCCAATAAGCAGTAAATTGTTACTTGGTTCAACAGTTTTCTTTAGGGGGAGAGTTGTGACTATATAGTTTTATTTGGTTTATCAGATTGATGTGAATGGTGATGACATTAAAGAGTGCTTAGTTCTGGGTAACAACAAAGTTGCTGCTATGGTGGATCCACAAGCAGGAAAAACTCTTTGGTATCTGCACATGACTGATGAACTTCATTGGTTAGGTATGGTTATTAATTTTCTATGGTTAAGGATATGATAATTAGCAATTGATAGTAAAACTGATACATGACACAAAGTGGGCAATGAGTAGCCTTAATATAATGTAGTTTTTCAATGTAGGTGAATATTTATTGTTCAGTGTAATGTATCCATATGACTAGGGTTTTTTCCCTTTTACAAGGGAGGTAGCAAAGTCAAAAGGTAGGTACCCACTCTCACCCATTCCACTCCCAACCCACTCCTCTCCCTCATCCAAGTTCCTCATGAATGATGGATCATTCCTGTCTCCCACCCACTGCCCTTGGTCAGAAGCAATGTAGCAAGACACAGTACATCCACAGCAAGGCTATGTCATTTGAAAAGATGGGGAGATTTCCCTTTGGGCTGTGTCATTCACGCATAATCACTTCTTACCCCCCATCCCCTGCCCCCTTCCTTCCTTGCATCACAGTATCATCCATACATGTTCTCCACTCAACCCTAGCTCATGCCTTCTCCCCTCCTTGCTCAGCAGATATTCCCCTTTTACTCAATGCCCCTTTCACCCCATCCATCTATTTCATCCTTGTTTATCCCCTGTTCATTCCCCCCACCTCTACCTTCCATGCTTCTCTTTACTAATCTTTCTTCATTCATTCTTCGTGTGTGTCCAAACCATCCCAATACTCTTACATCAACCCTATCTACCATCTTTTCCACCCTCTCCTCCCCACCTCATCGTTTCTTACCCCATCCAATCTACTCTACTCACTCTCTCTAGTGTGATATACACTGTTATTGTACAATATTATTTCCAGGGACTTCAGAGGATGCATTTTATGATCTTTGCTGTGCTTTTCTTGTGGATGATGTTGATGTTGATGGAGTACAAGAACTCACCTTCCTTGGCAGATCTCCATATGGAATGTCTACAAATTCCAATACTACTGACGTGGACACACGAAATAAATTTATCATCGCCTCTGGGAAAACTGGAATAGTTATTCATACACCTGTTGTGATGGTCAACTGTCTTGACATATATGACCTTCTCGACCTCCAAGATGTAATAATTGTTAAATGTGTTGACTCACATGGAACAAGTAAGTTGAGAATGAAATCTGTCATTCCTTCCCCTCTTCTAATCACCCTTCTCACTCTACATGCACCCACTTTCCATTTCTGTACCTCCACCCATCTCCCTTTTTCTGCTTGTTTGTGTTTCAATCCTTCATAACTACCCTTCTCACAGTTTTCCTGGCTTCCACTTTCTTAATTTTCTTTACAATCTCCATTACCATGTAAACCTGTACATCACAATCATTCGCACCATCATTCTAGCCTTTCCTAATCTTCCATCCTTCTTCCTGACTCTTCTTATCTCCTCCCCCCTCCACTATTTTGTTTTGCTCTCTCTTTCATTGTGGTATTTAACCACTGTACCCTCCTCTCCTGGCTCATACTACCAATCCTACATTTTTACTCCTGCCAGTCATCCCTCTCCCTTCCTCTTCATATCTCTTACTCCCTTTCCCTTTCCACTATCCTTTACATTCCCCAAATTCTATTCTTCTCCCACTTTCAACTGCTTACATTCATCTTGCATCTGCCCAATTTCATGTGTGGCATCTGCTGTAAAAGGGACTGATCAACAAATCAATCACTTCCACTCCTTAGGCCTCTGTTGCTTGCAGGAGGAGGCCCATGGCTCTCAGGTATCAAACAACTGTACTGGATTGGGCTATAAGTCACTCCAAGAAGAAATATTGTCAAAGAGAAAGCAGTTGCTGACAAATATGGAGGGAAAAAACACCATGTGAATACTGTGTTCCCTTAACTTATCCTTCCTTGGTCACTATTCTCACTTTCTGTTCCAACCTTTTTCTTTTCTATTCCCAACACCCATCTTTTGGTTTTTCCTCCAGCATGTCCCCCCCCCACTTTTTTTTTTCTCATTCCTCACACGCTGTCCTTTACAATGACAATGGAAAAACAAGAGGTGATGAAAAGAAACTCAAAAAGGATAACTATAGAAGAGATTGGAAAGAGAATAGCTTCCCACACAGAATGCTGGATATATGGAATAACTTAGATAAAGAAACAGTGTGTGCAAATACTATTCAAGATTTTAAGAAAAAACTTGATGCTGAAAGATACAAAGACGGGTCTCTACAAGCATAGCTCCCTTCCCGTGTAATACAACTAGGTAAATACTTCTTTACCATTCCATTTCTTTTTCAGTACATCGCTGTTTCCTTCCTCCCATGTGTTTATCCACACCCAGCCCTTTTTCTCTCTCTTCCTATTTCTATTCTGCTTCTTTCTCCACCACTCATTCTTTCTTCCTGATAGCCTGAGTATTCTGTGAAAGTACCTATCAATATAATCCTTTTAGGAGCTTCATAAACAATTAGAAATGTGTTAAATATATATCCTGCATCAATATTGAAATGCATGGATTTCAACATAGTTGGAAGAACAATATTTTTTATTCTGATATTCATGTGTTATTATTTAACTTTGTATTACATTTTAATATGTCCTTTGAAAATGTATACCATTTTTTTGCTATTTACAGATCTTACAGGGGTTTTCGACCATTACCAGATAAGGTTTATATTTACATATAGTGTATTTTTACCAGCTTTTGTCATGTATGTGGTGGATAGTAATCACCTAGAAGAGTTGTATCAAGAAAAAAAAATGTGTCAGGTAGTTGTCAATAATGAAGGTTCCTGTCCAGACTGCATGGCCAAAGTCATGCTAGTTACTGACAAAGGCATATCTCTTTTTGAAGAGGTGTATAACCAAAGTATTGTCATTTCCAATGTGGCACTTATCCATGAAAATGTTTGTCAAGGTGCTCAGCTAAAGGTGTGGCATTGGGAGAAGGTTGACAATATTGACCCCATTGTTGGTAATTGTGGAGAGCATAACCATTCTTCAGGGCATTGTAAGCTCCAGCTGCGGCACTTTATTGAGAAAATAGTATTAATTAAAGTTAAAGATGAAAACTTTCAAGAAGAAGCATATTTAGAGAAAAAAATAAAGGAATTGTGTCATGACACTGAGTGTGCACCTTCACCAGAATCACTCAAATATTCAAGTAAGTACATAATGTTTAGTACAAACTATCTATTGAGGAAGGACGGGAGAGGACAGAAGACAGGGGTGAATGGAGAATGGTTGTATATGGAAGATGTTGTGATGCATGAGGTGGAATGGATGGGGGGTGAGGTAGTGTGTGTGAGCAAAATTTTGACGCAGCCCGAAGGGATTTCTCCCCGTCCTCTCCTTTATATGGGGGGACGGAGAGGGGGGGTCGCCGATTTAATGAAGCGGCCTTGCTGTGGATGTGCTGTGTCTTGCGACACTGCTTCTGACCCAGGGCAGTGGACAGGGTGCAGCGATGACCCGTCATCTAGGAGGTGCTAAGATGGGAGGGAGGGTGGAGGGGTGTGGAGTGTTTTCAGGGATGGAATGGGTGGGAAAGATTTTATGCCTTTTCCTTTTTGGCTACCTCCCTAGTAAGGGGGGAAAAGCCTTGGTATATGTATGTATGTACAAACTATCTATATGCTTCTTTGTGTTATCCTTGGCAATTGTAGTTCTTATTTCGAACTGTGTTCTTTTCATTATCTGCACTTCATGTATATTGATTCATTGCCAAATAAACTTATTATTGTTATTATTATTATAAAGAAGGATGAAGTGAAGGCAGTTGTTAAGATGATGAAAGCAGGTAAGGCACCTGGTCTGGATGGATGCCATGCAGAATGTCTAAAAAAAGGAGGTACAGTGATGGTGGACTGGCTGGTGAGGTTATTTAATGTTTACTGGAGAGAGGGTAGTGCCAGAGGACTGGAGGAGTGCCTGTATAGTTCCACTTTACAAGGGAAAAGGGGACAAGTGTGAGTGTAGTAGTTTCAGAGGGATTAGCTTGTTAAGTGTAGTTGGGAAGGTTTATGGGAGGATCTTGATTGAGAGGATTAGGAGAGGAACAGAGGGAGTAATTGGTGAGGAACAGTGTGGATTTAGGACGGGTAGAGGTTGTGTAGATCAGATGTGGTAAGACAGATATGTGAGAAAGCTATAGGAAAGGGGAAGGATGTTTTTTGGGCTTTTATGGATCTGGAAAAGGCTTACGACAGGGTAGACAGGAAGACACTGGGAGGTTTTGCGGATATACGGGATAAGAGGAAAGCTAGGAGCTGTCAAGAGTTTTTAAGAGAGTAGTAGAGCATGTGTCAGGATTAGAAATGGAGAGAGTTGAGTGGTTCGAGGTAAAGGAGGGACTTCATCAGGGATGTGTTATGTTGCCCTGGCTGTTCAACTTGTACCTGGATGGGGTGGTGTGAAAGGTAAATGCAAGGGTAGTGGGTCAGGGATTGGAGATGTTTAAAGAAAATGGAGAAAAGTGGGAGGTGAGCCAGCTGTTGCTTGCGGACGACACTGCGCTTGTAGCAGAATCGGAGGAGGGATTGAGAAAGTTGGTGACAGAATTTGGGAGAGTGTGTGATAGAAGAAAGCTGAAGATAAATGTGAGTAAAAGTAAGGTGATGAGATGTACAAGGGGTGAAAGTAGCAGCAGACTGGAAGTGAGCATAAAGGGAGAGCAACTGGAGGAAGTGGATATTTTTAGATACTTGGTTGCAAATGTGGCAGGAAAAGGTGGAGATTGTATGAAGGAGTGATTGTGCCAACAACACCGTATGGGGCAGAAACATGGAACATAGGAGTTTGAATGTGTTTGAGATGAGGTGTCTGAGAAGTATGATAGGGGATACTAGGCTAGATAGAGTGAGAAATGAGGAGGTGAGGAGGAGAACAGGGGTGGTAAAAGAGTTGGGAGGGTGGATGAAAGAGTATTAGGATGGTTTGGGCACATGGAAAGGAGTGAAGAAAGACTAGTAAAAGAGGTATGGAAGGCAGATGTGGAGGAAGTGAACATGAGGGGGCGACCTATGATGAGATGGATGGATGGGGTGAAAGGGGTTTTGGGGAAGAAGGGAATGTCTGTTGAGGAAGGACGGGAGAGAACAGAAGACAGGGGTGAATGGAGAATGGTTGTATATGGATGATGTTGTGATGCATGAGGTGGAATGGGTGGTGGGTGAGGCAGTATGTGTGAGAAAAATTTGATGCAGCCCAAAGGGATTTCTCCCCGTCTTCTTTTCTGCATGAGGGGACAGAGATGGGGGGTCGCCGATTTGATGAAGCAGCCTTGCTATGGATGTGCTGTGTCTTGTGACACTGCCTCTGACCCAGTGCAATGGACAAGATGCAGGGATGACCTGTCATCCAGGAGGTGCCAAGATAGGAGGGAGGGTGGAGGGGAGTGAAATGTAATTAGGGATGGAATGGGTGGGAATGGTTTTTATGCCTTTTTCTTTTTGCATACATACATATACCAAAGGCTTTTCCCCCCTTACACGGGGGGGTAGCCAAAAAGAAAAAGGCATAGAAACCACTCCCACCCATTCCATTCCCTACATATTCCACTCCCCTCCACCCTCCTCCCTCCCTCTTATCTTGGAACCTCCAGGATGATGGGTCATCCCTGCTTCCTGTCCACTGCCCTGGATCAGAAGCAGTGTTGCAAGACAGCACATCCACAGCAAGGCTGCTTCATGAATTTGGCGACCCCCCTCTCCGTCCCCTCATGCAGAAATGGAGAAGACAGGGAGAAATCCCTTCGGGATGTGTCAAATTGTTTCTCATACATACTTCCTCACCCCCCATCCCCCACCCACTCCCCCTCATGCATCACATCATCCAGACACAACCCTTCTCCATTCACCCCTATCTTCTGACCTCTCCTGTCCTTCCTCAACAGCCATTCCTCTCTTTTGTAGTGCCCCTTTCACCCCATCCATCCATCTTATCCTAGGACACTCCATATTCACTCCTTCCACCTCTGCATTACACTCCTCTTTTACTAATCTTTCTTCACTCATTTTTTCCATGTGTCAAAACCATCCTAATATTCTTTCATCAACCCTATCTCCCAGCTCCCTTTCCACCTCTGTTCTCCTCCTCACCTCATTTCTCACTCTATGTAGCCTAGTAACCCCTGTCATACTTTTCAGACATTTCATCTCAAACACATTCAAACTCCTTCTCTCTTCCTCTCTTATGTTCCATGTTTCTGCCCCGTACAGTGCTGTTGGCACAATCACTCCTTCATATAACCTCCTCTTAGCATCCATTCCCATATGTCTATTTCTCATTACATTTTTTAATCCACCAAGGCATTTACTTGCTTCTCTCAATCTACATTCTACCTCCACCTCCACTCCTCCCTTTCCTGCCACATTTGCACCCAAGTATCTAAAACTATCCACTTCCTCCAGTCTCTCACCCTTAATGCTCACTTCCAGCCTACTGTCACTCTCTCCCCTTTTACATCTCATCATCTTACTTTTACCCACATTTATCTTCAGCTTCCTTCTTTCACACACCTCAAACTCTGTCACTAACTTCCTTAGTCCCTCCTCTGATCATGCTACAAGCAGTGTTGTCAGCAAACAACAACTGGCTTATTTCCCAATTTTCTCCATTTTCTTTAAACATCTGCAACCCCTGACCCACTACCCTTGCATTCACCTCTCGCACCACCCCATCCATGTATAGATTGAACAGCCAGGGCGACATAACACATCCCTGACGAAATCCCACCTTTACCTCAAACCACACACTCTCCATTTCTAATCCTAACAAAAGCTCTACTACTCTCGTAAAAACTCTTGACTGCTCTTAACAGCTTTCCTTCTATCCCATATATCTGCAGTACCTCCCACAGTGTCTTCCTGTCTACCCTGTTATAAGTCTTTTCCAGATCCATTAAAGCCCAAAAGACATCCTTACCTTTTCCTATAGCTTTCTCACATATCTGTCTTACCACAGAAATCTGATCTACACAACCCCTACCCTTCCTAAAACCACACTGTTCCTCACCAGTTACTCCCTCTGTTCCTCTCCTAATCCTCTCAATCAAGACCCTCCCATAAGCCTTCCCAACTACACTCAACAAGCTGTTCCCTCTGAAACTACACTCACACTTGTTCCCCTTTCCCTTGTAAAGCGGAACTATACAGGCACTCCTCCAGTCCTCCGGCACTCTACCCTCTCTTAAACAAACATTAGATAACCTCCCCAGCCAGTCCACCATAACTGTACCTCCTTTCTTCAGACATTCTGCATGGCATCCATCCAACCCAGGTGCCTTACCTGCTCTCATCATCTTAACAGCTGCTTTCACTTCATCTTTCCCTATTTCTCCTCCATTTTCCTCACTCATCACCCTCATTTTCTTAGTGTTTCCCACTGCAACTACCTTTCCCTCCCTATCCTCATTCACATTTAGCAATTCCCTATAATACTCTGCCCACCTTCCTCTCACTGCATTCTCTTCCATTAATTATCATCTCTCCATCTGCACCTTTTACCTTTTCTTCTCTACTTGATTGGCCTCCTCTTCCTGTTTTAATTTCTTTCCAAAACATCTTATTATTACTTACAAAATTTTCTGTCATACTCTTACCTCATTTCACATATGCTCTCCTCTTTGTTTCCTTTATATTATGCTTAACTTCCCCTCTCTTTACTTTGTACCTTTCATACGATTCCCTCGTCCTAATTTGTAGCCAATCTATGAATGCCTGTTACTTCTTTTCTACACCCTTCTTTGCTTCCTCATCCCACCACTCACTACCCCTCCTTCTATTTCCTCCTGCCCTCTTTGTTCCACACACCATCTTTGCCCACCTTATGACTCCCTCCTTGAACCATCCCCATTCCTCCTCCACTCCTAGTTCTACTCTATCCTTCACTCCCTCCCATTCCTCTCTCAGCTTCTTTTTATTCTCCTTCTCCACTCAAAGTACCTCCCTACCTTCTGCCCTTTTCCTCTTTCTCCACCTATCCTCCACTCTCAATTTACCTTCCACCAGAAAATGATCTGATATTCCCCCACTCTCTCCCCTTAGAACATGTACATCCTGAACTCTTCCTACCATACTCCTGGTCACCACTATATAGTCCATTAATGCTGTATCTACCACCCTTCCATCCACCACCCTCTCCCATGTGTACTTATGCATGACTTTCTTCCTAAACACTGTACAGTATTTACTATCATCAATGTTCTTTCAAGACACATCTCCACCATCAATTCTCCACTACAATTTTTACCTGGAATTCCATACTTCCCAATCTCTCTGTCTATTGGTTCAATTCCTACCCTAGCATTAAGGTCTCCCAATACAACTACATTGACATTTCTCCCTAATCCTTTTATGCACTCATTTATATCTACCCAAAAGCCTCCCTTTCCTCTACGCATTTCACACTACCAGGCCCATACGCACTTACAAAAACCCTTGTAAGGGGGAAAAAGCCTTTGGTATAAGTACAGGTACTCATCGTTTAATGACCTACTCGGTTAGTGACGACGTGGAGTTATGACGGGCTTTATGACAGACGTTTAACGTAAATCTCCCGAAGTTACGACGTCGTGTATGATAATTAAGTTGGCTGAGGCAAATTTGTATGATGTTATAATTGAACTTGTACGGTGGATATTAGCTGTGAGGTAAAGTGTTCTGAAGCTTAGGTCTACATTACCTGCAAGCTGCAAAAACTACCTGGGGTACAGTATATACCGGTAGTGGTAAATTTTTAGTTTCGACCATGGGCGCAATATAGCAATAGAAAATTAATTATTAATTTTGTAAATTATAATGTATGAAAGTAATATGCAATTTTGTGAGCGGAAAAAAAAAATGTGCTAAAACAAATTTTGTAAGTAACGAAGTCATGTCGGACGAATGGTACACCATGTTTATGATAGATGCCAATGTCGAAGAAATAAAAGGATGATGAATTCGTCTAACCTAAACTAAACTAACCTAACCTGTGTTTGATATATCATTAGCTGCAAATTAAATGTCATCCGGCTCGTCCTCGTTGTCGTTGTCGTGAGAGACGTTGGCAGACGACAAGATGGCGTCCCGAGCCTATGCTACCGACTTCGTTCATTAGCATATTTTCTTGTAGCATGGTATTTTTTACTTTCATTTCTGCCCACAAAATTGCATATTACGTTGATACATTTTACATACATACATATACCAAGGCTTTTTCCCCCTTCCAAGGGAGGTAGCCAAAAAGGGAAAGGCATAAAAACACTCCCACCCATTTCATCCCTAAATACACTCCACACCCCTCCCACCCTTCCTCTCATCTGAGCACCTCCTGGATGACGGTTCATCCCTGCACCCTGCCCACCGCCCTGGGTCAGAAGCAGTGTCGCAAGACACAGTACATCCACAGCAAGGCCGCTTCATTTAATCGGCGACCCCCCCCTCTCCGTCCCCCTTTGCATATAAGGCGAGGACGGGGAGAAATCCCTTCGGGCTGCGTCAAAATTTACTCACACATACTACCCCACCCCCCACCCCCCCGCCCATTCCTCCTCATGCAGCCACAACATCATCCATATACAACCATTCTCCACTCACCTCTGTCTTCCATCCTCTCCCTTCCTTCCTCAACAGACATTCCCCTCTTCCCCAAAGCCCCCTTCACCCCATCCATCCACCTCATCCAAGGACGTCCCCTCATGTTCACTCCCTCCACATCTGCCTTCCATACCTTTTACTAGTCTTTCTTCACTCATTCTTTCCATGTGTCCAAACCATCCTAATATTCTTTCATCAACCCTATCTCCCAAATCCTTTTTCACCCCTGTTCTCCTCCTCACCTCCTCATTTCTCACTCTATCTAGCCTAGTAACCCCCACCATACTTCTCAGACACCTCATCTCAAACACATTCAAACTCCTTCTCTCTTCTTCTCTTATGTTCCACGTTTCTGCCCCATACAGTGCTGTTGGCACAATCACTCCTTCATACAGTCTCCTCTTCCCATCCATTCCCAAATGTCTATTCCTCATTACACTCTTTAAACCACCAAGGCATTTACTCGCTTCTCTCAATCTACATTCTACCTCCACCTTCACTCCACCTTTTCCTACTACACTTGCACCCAAGTATCTAAAACTATCCACTTCCTCCAGTCACTCTCCCTTAATGTTCACTTCCAGTCTACTGCCACTTTCACCCCTTGTACATCTCATCACCTTACTTTTACCCACATTTATCTTTAGTTTTCTTCTATCACATACTCTCCCAAACTCTGCCACCAGTTTCCTCAATCCCTCCTCTGACCCTGCCACAAGCGCAGTGTCGTCCGCAAACAACAGCTGGCTCACCTCCCACTTTTCTCCATTTTCTTTAACCATCTCCAATCCCTGACTCACTACCCTAGCATTCACCTCTCGCACCACCCCATCCATGTATAAGTTGAACAGCCAGGGCGACATAACGCATCCTTGACGAAGTCCCACCTTTACTTCAAACCACTCACTCTATCCATTTCTAATCCTAACACATGCTCTACTACTCTCATAAAAACTCTTAACAGCTCCCAAAAGCTTTCCTCCTATCCCATAAATCTGCATAACCTCCCACAGTGCCTTTCTGTCTACCCTATCATAAGCCTTTTCCAGATCCATAAAAGCCCAAAAAACATCCTTCCCCTTTCCTATAGCTTTCTCACATATCTGTCTTACCACAAAGATCTGATCTACACAACCTCTACCCGTCCTAAATCCACACTGTTCCTCACCAATTACTCCTTCTGTTCCTCTCCTAATCCTCTCAATTAAGATCCTCCCATAAGCCTTCCCTACTACACTCAACAGGCTAATCCCTCTGAAATTACTACATTCACACTTGTCCCCTTTTCCCTTGTAAATAGGAACTATACAGGCACTACTCCAGTCCTCCAGTACTCTACCCTCTCTCCAGCAAACATTAAATAACCTCACCAACCAGTCCACCATCACTGAACCTCCCTTTTTCAGACATTCTGCATGACATCCATCCAGACCAGGTGCCTTACCTGCTTTCATCATCTTTACAACTGCCTTCACCTCATCCTTCCTTATTTCTCCTCCATTCTCCTCACTCATCACTCTCATTTTCTTCGCATTTCCCACTGCAGCTATCTTTCCTTCCCTATCCTCCTTCACATTCAGCAACTCCCTAAAATATTCTGCCCATCTTCCCCTCACTGCCATCTCTTCCATTATCAACTCTCCATCTGTACCTTTTACCTTTTCTTCCCTACGTGATTCGCCTCCTCTTCCTCTCTCAATTTCTTTCCAAAACATCCCTTTATTACTTTCAAAATTTTCTGTCATACTCCTACCCCATTTCACATCTGCTCTCCTCTTTGCCTCCTTTACCTTTTGCTTTACTTCTCTTTTCTTTTCTTTGTACGTCTCATATGACTCCCCTGTCCTCTTTTGTAACCAATCTGTGAATGCTCGCTTCTTCTCTTCTACAACCTTCTTTGTTTCCTCATCCCACCATTTACTACCCTTTCTTCTATTTCCCCCTGTCCTTCTTGTTCCACACACCATCCTTGCACACTTTAAGACTCCCTCCTTGAACCATCCCCATTCCTCCTCCACACCCATCTCTGCTCTATCCTTTACTCCCTCCCACTCCTCCTTCAGCTTCTTTTCGTACTCCTTCTCCTTTTCCTTTTCATTCAAGGAGTTCACTCTAAGAACCTCCCTACCTTTTGTCCCTTTCCTCCTTCTCCATCTATCCTCCACTCTCAGCTTACCTTCCACCAAAAAATGATCTGATATTCCCCCACCCTCTCCCCTTAGCACATGTACATCCTTAACTCTTCCTATCATACTCCTATTTACCACTACATAATCCATTAGCGCTCTATCTACCACCCTTCCCTCCACCACCCTCTCCCATGTGTACTTATGCTTGACTTTCTTCCGAAACACTGTATTTGACATCATCCACTCTCTAGACACATTTCCACCATCAACTCTCCACTACGATTCTTTCCTGGAACTCCACACTTCCCAACCACTCCATCGATTGGACCATTTCCCACCCTAGCATTAAGGTCTCCCAGTACTATTACATTGACATTTCTTCCTAAACCCTCTATGCACTCATTTAAATCTATCCAAAAGGCCTCCCTTTCTTCCATGCTCTTCTCACTGCCAGGCCCATATGCACTTACAAAGACCCACATCTCCTTTCCCAGTTTCACCTTCATCCACATTATCCTTGAGGAAACCTCCTTCCACTCCACTATCCCTTTACCTAACTCCTCACTTACTAGAATAGCCACCCCTTCCCTCCCTCGCCCTCTCTTCACTCCTGATAACCTCCCACTTACACTCCCAAACTTACACTCACCCTTCCCTTTCAACTTAGTTTCACTCAAAGCCAACACATCCAACTTTCTTCTCACAAACATACTACCTATCTCTTCCCTTTTACTCTCATCTGTACCACATCCACGCACATTAAAAGACCCAAACCTTAGGGTGCTGGCCCGAGGCCCTCCAGCACCCCCTATGCCTTTCCTTTGCTTTTTAGGAATCTGCCCCTTGGGGCTACAGGGAGAAGGATGCCTAGTCCCTCTCCCCGTCCCTTTCTTCTCGCCTCTTACGATCCAAGTGGGAAACTTGGTGGCAGTATTCTTTTCCCCCACCACAGGGAATTCCCCCATCACAGAAAGAGAATACTCAGAGAAATGGTACAGGACAGCAACAAGGGGTTGGGGGACAGCATAACGGAGGGACAGTCGTAGTATAAAAGTGTCATCATTTCTCTATGAACAGAATTTCTTCTATCATAGACAAAATGATGTGTGGCTCTGGTCCGTAGGGGCGCCCCATATAGACCCTAAAGTATCGACTGCATGCTACTTTGCCACAATAACAAGCAGCCAATACCCCAGACGGGAATAACAAGCAGCCAATACCCCAGACATTTTAATTTACAAAATTAATAATTAATTTTCTATTGCTATATTGCGCCCATGGTTGAAACTAAAAAAAATACCCCGGTATTCAATATGGAATGTCAGCATATGCGGATTTGGTCATATACAGTAATTTCAGGAACCTAACCACCATAAATAAACAGTAAATAAAGCTTTAATGTACTGTATAAAAGAGGGAAAATACACGAAAACAAAGATACATGTATTGCTGGACATTGTACATACAGTACATGTACGTATATGTATACACTTTCGCATAACGACCAATTCGATTAACGACGGCGCGCTGGTCCCAATTGTCGTCGTTAAACGAGGAGTGGTTGTATGTATTATTATTATTATTGATGATATGGTTTAACCTCTTCACTCCGGGGCACATCACACGTCTGGCAGCATTAGCTGCCCGACGTGCGATGTTGCGTCATAATAATAGCATTATAAAAAAATAAAGTCAGTGCTTAATCGTTCGTTCTCTTTCACCCGTGTATTTTGATAACCATAGAAAATTGATGAAGCCAGTTAAGAGAGAATGGAAATTACGTAGGTACGACTACAATAAATATAATCAAGATGGCGACATCGGCATTATCAAGTACCCACTTGCTCCTCATGCCGCCTACGTAGGCGTCACCGTATGGAAATGGTTAACATCACAAACTCCTCCCATCGGAGGGCTAGGATGGTGCCCCTTACAGAGGACTTTGTAGCGTGGAATTTATTATTATTATTATTAAAGGTTTTTTTCCCCTTATAAGTGAACTAACCAAGTCATAATGCATAATGCATGTACCCACTCCCATCCAGCACCCTCTCCTCCCTCTCATCTTAGCTCCTCATGGAGGAAGGGTCATCCCCTGTATCCCACCAATTCCCCTGGGTCAGAAACAGTGCAGTAAGACACAGTATATCCATAGCAAGGCTGCTTGACTCGATGGCGAACCCCCACCTCTCTGTTTCCTCATGCGGAAAATAGAGAAAATGGGGAGAAATCCCTTCAGGCTGCATTATTTTCAATATATTTTTATTGTTAAATTATCAACCTTTTTTTTTTCTATTCTAAAATATGGGGGTATTGGCTGCTTGTTATTGTGGCAAAGTAGCATGCAGTTGATACTTTAGGGTCTATATGGGGCGCCCCTACGGACCTGAGCCACACATAATTTTGTCCATGATAGAGGAAAACTCTGTGCATAGAGAAATTATGACACTTTTATACTACGACTTTCCCTCCGTTATGCTGTCCTCCAACCCCTTGTTGCTGTCCTGTACCATTTCTCTAAGTATTCCTTTTTCTGCTGTGGGGGAATTCCCTGTGGTGGGGGAAAAGAACACTGCCACCAAGTATTCCCACTTGGATCGTAAGAGGCGAGAAGAAAGGGATGGGGATTGGGACTAGGCCTCCTTCTTGTAGCCCCACAGGGGACATTCCTAAAAGAAAAAGTAAAGGCATAAGAGGGTCTGGGAGTTTTCGGACCAGCACCCTAAGGTTTGGGTCTTTTAATGTGCGTGGATGTGGTACAGATGAAAGTAAAAGGGAAGAGATAGGTAGTATGTTTGTGAGAAGAAAGATGGATGTGTTGGCTTTGAGTGAAACTAAGTTGAAAGGGAAAGGTGAGTGTAAATTTGGGAGTGTAAGTGGGAGGTTATCAGGAGGGAAGGGGTGGCTATTCTAGTAAGTGAAGAGATAGGTAAACGTGTAGTGGAGTGGAAGGAGGTTTCGTCAAGGATAATGTGGATGAAGGTGAAACTGGGACAGGAGATGTGGGTCTTTGTAAGTGCATATGGGCCTGGCAATGAGAAGAGTGTAGAAGAAAGGGAGGCCTTTTGGATAGATCTAAATGAGTGCACAGAGGATTTAGGGAGAAATGTCAATGTAATAGTACTGGGAGACCTTAATGCTAGGGTAGGAAATGGTCCAATTGATTGAGTGGTTGGGAAATGTGGAGTCCAGGAAAGAATCGTAGTGGAGAGTTGATGGTGGAAATGTGTCTAGAAAGAGAGTTGATGATAGCAAATACAGTGTTTCAGAAGAAAGTCAAGCATAAGTACACATGAGAGAGGGTGGTGGATGGAAGGGTGGTAGATAGAGCGTTAATGGATTATGTAGTGGTAAATAGGACTATGATAGGAAGATGAATCACAATGGCAAAAGCCGACAAGACTGTGAGAATAAACACCTTGTGAGATCGAAACCTTTATTAGTACTACGTTTCGCTTGTGTGTGTCATGTCTGTACTTGAAAAAGCTGTAACAAGCGAAACGTAGTACTAATAAAGGTTTCGATCTCACAAGGTGTTTATTCTCACATGATAGGAAGAGTTAAGGATGTACATGTGCTAAGGGGAGAGGGTGGGGGGATATCAGATCATTTTTTGGTGAAAGGTAAGTTGAGAGTGGAGGATAGATGGAGAAGGAGGAAAGGGACAAAAGGTAGGGAGGTGCTTAGAGTGAACTCTTTGAATGAAAAGGAGAAGGAGTACAAAAAGAAGCTGAAGGAGGAGTGGGAGGGAGTGAAGGATAGAGTAGAGCTAGGAGTGGAGGAGGAATGGGGATGGTTCAATGAGGGAGTCGCAAAGTGTGCAAAGATGGTGTGTGGAACAAGAAGGATAGGACGAAATAGAATGGTTACAAAATAGGACGAGGGAGTCATATGAGAGGTACAAAGAAAAGAAAAGAGAAGTAAAGCAAAAGGTAAAGGAGGCAAAGAGGAGAGCAGATATGAAATGGGGTAAGAGTATGACAGAAAAAATTGAAAGTAATAAAAAGATGTTTTGGAAAGAAATTAAGAGAGGAAGAGGAGGCGAATCAAGTAGAGAAGAAAAGGTAAAAGGTGCAGATGGAGAGATGATAATGGAAGAGAAGGCAGTAAGGGGAAGATGGGCAGAATATTTTAGGGAGTTGCTAAATGTGAAGGAGGATAGGGAGGGAAAGATAGCTGCAGTGGGAAATGCTAAGAAAATGAGAGTGATGAGTGAGGAAAATGGAGGAGAAATAAGGAAGGATGAAGTGAAGGCAGTTGTTAAGATGATGAAAGCAGGTAAGGCACCTGGTCTGGATGGATGCCATGCAGAATGTCTAAAAAAAAAAGGAGGTACAGTGATGGTTGACTGGCTGGTGAGGTTATTTAATGTTTGCTGGAGAGAGTGTAGAGTGCCAGAGGACTGGAGGAGTGCCTGTATAGTTCCTCATTACAAGGGAAAAGGGGACAAGTGTGCATGTAGTAGTTTCAGAGGAATTAGCTTGTTAACCTCTTCACTCCAGGGTACATCGCACGTCTGGCAGCATTAGCTGCCCGACGTGCGATGTTGCGTCATAATAATCGCATTATAAAAAATAAAGTCAGTGCTCAATCGTTCGTTCTCTTTCACCCGTGTATTTTGATAACCATAGAAAATTGATGAAGCCAGTTTAGAGAGGATGGAAATTATGTAGGTACGACTACAATAAATATAATCAAGATGGCGACGTCTGCATCATCGAGTACCCACTTACTCCTCATGCCGCCTACGTAGGCATCACCATATGGAAGTGGTTAAGTGTAGTTTGGAAGGCTTATGGGAGGATCTTGATTGAGAGGATTAGGAGAGGAACAGAGGGAGTAATTGGTGAGGAACAGTGTGGATTTAGGACGGGTAGAGGTTGTGTAGATCAGATCTTTGTGGTAAGACAGATATGTGAGAAAGCTATAGGAAAGGGGAAGGATGTTTTTTGGGCTTTTATGGATCTGGAAAAGGCTTAGGTTAGGGTAGACAGAAAGGCACTGTGGGAGGTTATGCAGATATACGGGATAGGAGGAAAGCTTCTGGGAGCTGTCAAGAGTTTTTATGAGAGTAGTAGAGCTTGTGTCAGGATTAGAAATGGAGAGAGTGAGTGGTTCGAGGTAAAGATGGGACTTCGTCAAGGATGCGTTATGTCGCCCTGGCTGTTCAACTTATACATGGATGGGGTAGTGTGAGAGGTAAATGCAAGGGTGGTAGGTCAGGGATTGGAGATGTTTAAAGAAAATGGAGAAAAGTGGGAGGTGAGCCAGCTGTTGTTTGTGGACGACACTGTGCTTGTGGCAGGATCGGAGGAGGGATTGAGGAAGTTGGTGACAGAGTTTGGGAGAGTATGTGATAGAAGAAAGCTGAAGATAAATGTGAGTAAAAGTAAGGTGATGAGATGTACAAGGGGTGAAAGTGGCAGTAGACTGGAAGTGAGCATTAAGGGAGAGCGACTGGAGGAAGTGGATAGTTTTAGATACTTGGGTGCAAATGTGGCAGGAAAAGGTGGAGTGAAGGTGGAGGTAGAATGTAGATTGAGAGAAGCGAGTAAATGCCTTGGTGGATTAAAGAGTGTAATGATGAATAGACATTTGGGAATGGATGCTAAGAGGAGACTGTATGAAGGAGTGATTGTGCCAACAGCACTGTATGGGGCAGAAACATGGAACATAAGAGAGGAAGAGAGAAGGAGTTTGAATGTGTTTGAGAAGTATGATAGGGGTTACTAGGCTAGATAGAGTGAGAAATGAGGAGGGGAGGAGGAGAGCAAGGGTGGAAAGGGAGTTGGGAGATAGGGTTGATGAAAGAGTATTAGGATGGCTTGGACATATGGAAAGAATGAGTGAAGAAAGACTAGTAAAAGAGGTATGGAAGGCAGATGTGGAGGGATTGAACATGAGGGGACGTCTTAGGATGAGGTGGATGGATGGGGTGAAGGGGGCTTTGGGGAAGAGGGGACGGGAGGGGACAGAAGACAGGGGTGAGGTAGTATGTGTGAGCAAAATTTGACGCAGCCCGAAGGGATTTCTCCCTGTCTTTTCCTTTTATGCAATGGGGGGACGGAGAGGGGGGGTCGCCGATTTAATGAAGCGACCTTGCTGTGGATGTGCTGTGTCTTGCGACACTGCTTGTGACCCAAAGCAGTGGACAAGGTGCAGGGATGACCCTTCATCCAGGAGGTGCTAAGAAAAGAGGGAGGGTGGAGGGGTGTGGAGTGTATTCAGGGATGGAATGGGTGGGAATGATTTTATGCCTTTTCCTTTTTGGCTACCTCCCTTGTAAGGGGGAAAAAGCCTTGGTATATGTATGTATGCTAAAATATTAATGAATTAGTAAGTACAGACACTCCTCAACTCATGAACAAGTTATGTTTGAACAGCCATTTGTATCTAGAAATGCTTGTAAGTTGTTGTTCAACATTATCAGGGTACAGTACTCAAATCTACATGCATAAGTATGATATAGTCAGTACATATTTTCTTATCCTAAAACACATTACTTCAAATACATAAAAAAATATTAATAATCATACTTTAATACTTGTTTTCTGCCGTATACGGTATGGGACAGAAACATGGAAGATAAGAGAGGAAAAGAGAAATAGTTTAAATGTGTTTGAGATGAAATGTCTGAGAAGTATGATAGGGGTTACTAGGTTTCTTTTTGGGCTACCCCCCATGTAAGGGGAAAAAAGCCTTTGGTATTTACATATACCAGGCTGGATAGAGTGAGGAATGAGGAGGTAAGGAGAGCAGCATGTGAGGAAATCCAGTTTTCTGGGTAGGTGTGTAAATACTTGGAATAACTTATGAAGTGAGATAGATCAAGCTCAAACAGTACACAAGTTAAAATGTAAGTATAATTGGAAATCAAGGATAATCAAGCTGGAACTGTACTTGAATTTGAGTCTAGATAATATAAAAGAAATTAGAGAATAGGAGACGAGACCCAACTAGGATTGCTCCTGTCCTGTATAGGTAAAAGTATCCTCGTCACTGATTGGCTCAGCGACCACAGCATCAATGTGCCACCTGTCGTAGAATTCAACATACCACTTTGTTCATTTCGCATCCACAAATGTGATTGCAGTGCAGTCTTGCTTTGCAGTGTTGTGTGTTTTGTGCATTTTGTGTAAAATTGTGAATTTGTTTCATTCTGTGTGGGGACCATACTACTGATGCATATTCTTGTCTTGGACAGATTAGAGTTTTGTTTTTTCATCATGTGTATGCAAGAGAACCAACATATACATACACATACTGGACGTCAGAAAATCACATGGCCCGGATGGTATTGCAAATTGGATTCTAAATGAATGCAAAGAAGAACTAACAGGCAAAATACACATCATAATGAATAGCTCACTCATAGAAGGAAAGATACCTAATGACTGGAAAAATGCTAACATTGTACCAAAATATAAAGGAGGAAACAAGGAAGAACCCACCAACTATAGGCCAGTATCACTAACAAGCACTATAGCCAAAATTTGTGAGAAAATCATCAAAAATAGATGGGTAAAACATCTGGAAGACAACAACATATTAAACCCAAGACAATTCGGGTTCAGACAAGGAAGATCATGCACCACAAACTTAATATGCTTCTACTCAAGGCTAATAGACATAGTGCAAGAAAGAAATGGATGGGCTGATTGTGCATTCCTAGACTTGCAAAAAGCCTTTGACAAAGTACCACACAGAAAATTACTAAAAAAACTGGAACATATAGGAGGAATACAAGGGAACCTACTAAAATGGATGGAGGACTTCCTGACTGGTAGAAAGATGAGAGCAGTGCTCAGAGAAAAATATTCAGATTGGAAAGAGGTGATCAGGGGAGTACTGAAAGGATCTGTACTGGCACCAATAATGTTTGCTATCTATATGAATGACATGGACGAGGATGTGAACTGTTACATGAGCTTTGCTGACGACGCCAAACTGTTAAGGAAAGTAGAAACTGATAAGGACTGTGAAGCACTGCAAGAAGACCTGAATAGGGTATGGAACTGGAGTCAGAAATGGGAAGTGGACTTTAATACTAAGAAGTGTAGCATAATGGAGTTTGGAAAAAGCAAAAACAGAATATCAGGAAAATATACAATTGGAACCAAGGAAGTAAAGAAAGTAGGATCTGAAAAAGATTTGGGAGTAATTATCACAAACAACTTGTCCTATGATAAACAGATTAACAAAATTGTCGGGGAGACTTACAACTTGCTAAGATCAATAAAAGTGGCATTTGCATACTTGGACGAAGACATGATAAAAAAAATATTGGTTACATTGATAAGGCCTAGACTAGAGTATGCGGCGACATTGTGGTCCCCCAGTACCAAAAAGAATATAAAGAAAATAGAAAGAATCCAAAGAGCAGCTACAAAAATGGCACCTGCACTTGCAAACCTATCATACAAGGAGAGATTGGCTAAACTGGAGTTACCGACACTGGAGCAAAGAAGAGAGAGAGGTGACCTATTGACCATCTACAGAATCATGAAAGGCACAGAGATACTTGATACTTGATAGAAAGGACTTACTTAACTGGGACAAGAGAAACACAAGAGGACATGGAAAGAAAATAAAAAAACATAGCTATAGAAGAGAACTGAAAAAAACAAACAGTTTTCCATATAGAGTTTTGGACACTTCGAACAAACTGGATAATGAAATAGTATGCGCAAAAACCATTCATGAGTTTAAAAGCAAACTAGACACTGTGAGATACAATGGCGGGACACCACGAGCATAACTCCCCTTCCCGCAAAATACAATTAGGTAAATACAACTAGGTAAATACTTGTATTGATAGTTTGATAAAATAGTTCTGCCTACTGTATTCAAACCCTTGGGAGTGTAGGATTAATCTTGAACTGAGGACACTACCAATTATACTACCTGGTGGATGTTCAAAAGAGAATGTTTGGTCTCTTGATATTAACTTACTGTAGTACATGTATTGTGGTGTTTTTCGTTGCATCCATATTGAGGGAAGCCTCTTGATGAGTATATATGCTTGTACTGACAATTTGATTAAATAGGTCTGCCTACGGGATTTGAACCTTTGGTAGTGTGGCTTTTATACCATCTTGAGCCAAGCATGCTACCAACTGTATTTACCTAATTGTAGTATACAGGAAAGGAGCAACACTTGTTGGGTCCCATCTGCTATTCTCTAATTTTCTAACATACCTAGACTCAAATTCATCTATGGTTCCAACTTAATCTATATAATTGATTTCCTGTTATATGTAGATTTGAACTCATGTTGAGGCTTCTCTTGACGTCAGGCCAGTGCTATATTGACTGAACTACTGGAGCTTCAAAAGTGTCCAACTTGGAGTTGAACTAACTCCTGAAGAATCTAGGTAGACTGTTAATTGCTGTACTTACCTAACTTTTCTCAGAGACCCGTGCTCAATTTGTAACCAGTGGTGAAGCTGGTACAAAACCTTGTTAGGCTTTCATTGTTGTAAATACCTGAAGTGAATAGCAAGTGGTGGCGCATGTTGTTATATGAGGGGGCAACCAAAGATGAGATGGATGGATAGGGTGAAAGAGGCATTGAGGAAGAGAGGGATGTCTGTTGAGGAAGGAGTGGAGAAGGCAGAAGATAGGGGTGAGTGGAGAATGGCTGTATATAGATTATACTGTGATACATGGAAAGGAATGCTGGGGGCCTATTAAGGAGTGGTTATGTGTGAATGATATTTTGACATGGCCCAAAGGCATTTCTCCCTGCCTTCAGTGTTTCTGCATGAGGGGACAGAGGTGGGGGTGTCACCAATTAAATGAAGCAGCTGTGCTGTAGATGTGCTGTATCTTGCAGCATTGCTTCTGACCCAGGGCGATAGGTGTGAGATGCAGGGATGACCTGTCATGAGGAACCAAGATGAGAGGGAGGGAGGGGTGGGTGGTGGATGGGAGTGGAATGGGTGGAAATGTAATTATGCCTTTTGACTTTGGCTGCCTTCCTGGTAAGGGGGAAAGTACCCTTGGTATATGTATGTATGTACAAATGAAAACATGCAATGCTGTACCTGTGCTAAGTGGTTACTCTTTAAAAGGGCCAGTAGTATCAGGTTCTTTGGTAAACAGTAAATCTAATGCCATGTGTATCTGCTATTCTCAGCCTCGTAGTACTATATTGTGATGTTCAGATGTGAAAGCTATATTAATTTCTTTATATGTAACAATATTAGTGTGTGAATAAATTATTATTGATGAAAATATATACAATTTGCATTAAATTTTATATTTAGTGTATTACTTAATGAATAATGTGTTGTTTACAGTTCTGGCATGGAGAGATGTGTTGGACCGGGAATGGCACATTTGTATAGCAAGTCCTACTTTTAAGAGATTTGGAAGCTCTCCCAAAGAGTGGCAGCTCAGCTCACATGTTACTAAAAAGGACTTCAAGCTTTAAAAAGGGCTCCTTTTACTGAATATGCAGACATTTATCCTGAACTTAGCTCTTTTTTTTATAGAACATACATGAAGGATTTATTCAGTGTTATTATTTTTTATTTATGTGTTTAAATCACTGATCACTCTTCATGAGCTTGGAATGATTAGTAAATAAGTTTGCATAGCTGTTTCATTCATCCTAGTAGTGATGTATGTCAGGAACATAAATGGTGCCCCCACTGGCTGGAGTTGCACATCATTTGTTTTTGTTAGAGTAAAATCTTTGTTCATAGAGGAATAATGCTACTTTTCTACTACAGCTGTTCCTCCTTTATGTTGTTCCCTTGGAAACTGTCCTTTACCATTTCTTTGACAACCTCATTGGCTGGCAAAATCCCTTGTAATGGAGAAGTGGCCCTTGCTATATAAATAGATCTCTTTGGTGGTGGTGGGGGATTCTGCTACTGTGATTCCCACACAAATTGTACAATAAAGTGGGATGGGGTGATGGGACTAGGGATCATGCTCTGTTCACATCCTTTTAGGAGTGAAGACAGTGGGTGTGGCAAGAAGTCCAACCAGAATCCTAAGTAGGGTCAATAAATGTGCATGGCTGTGATACAAATGAGTGAAAGGGAAGAGATTGGCAATTTGTTTTTGAGAAAGATGGATGTGTTAGGATTAACTGAAACTAAGTGAAAGGGAGGAGTGATTTTGAATTTGGAAGTGTGGTGGGGAAAATGTTAGATGTGATGAGGGAACAAGTGGCCCTGCTGGAAAGTGCTGTGATAGGGAAGTTCATTGTGGAGTTGAAAGTATCAAAGGCTAATTCAGGTGAAGGTAAAACTGGGATGGGAGATGAGGGTTTTTTGTGAGTGCACATGGACCCAATAGAAGAGTGAAGAGGAAAGGAAGGCTTTTTTTTTAGATTTAAACAAGTGCTAAGGGATTTTTGGGAAGAATGTGAATGTAGTGATGGAGGATCTAAATTCTAGAGTAGTAGATGGAGTAGTATGGAGGTTTGGGATGATGGGTAAGAATTTTAGTGGAGAGGTGATGTTGGAAACATTTAGAAAGGAAGTTGATGATAGTAAACGCTGTTTAAGGAGAGAGTCAAGCATAAGTATATGTGGGAAAAGTTGGTGGAGGGAATGATGGTTGATAAGGCATTAATGGATTATGTAGTGGCATGCAAAGGAGTTACACATGACTTACCCTTGGAAAACCCATGCTGTGAGTCTCGAATCAAATTGTCTCAATGTGATCTCCAATTCAATTAGCTAGCATTGATTCAAGGATTTTACCTATAACTGATTTCAAGCTGATTGGCGTGTAGTTGCATATAGATGATTTAGCCCCCCAAGCAATAGGCACAAGTCGGCTTTAAATTTATGTTCTCCACTTGCTCAGAGAATGAGAGCTGACAACCAACAACAACTCTCCTTCCTCTCCTACTCACCATCCTTGTTGTAGTCAGCCTCTTCCTGCCCTTCCTCCTCTTGTTCTTCCTCATTCTCCCAACTAGTGACAGAAACACAACACAAACAAGTCTAATGCTTCTTCCCAGAGATCTTTGGAAGGGCCCAAGGACCAGTGATTGTTAATGTTGGAACGCCATGTTTCCTGTCAGTGAAACTTGATAGTGGGAGGTGAGCCGGCTGTTGTTTGCGGATGACACTGTGCTTGTAGCAAGATCGGAGGAGGGATTGAGGAAGTTGGTGACAGAGTTTGGGAGAGTATGTGATAGAAGAAAGCTGAAGATAAATGTGGGTAAAAGTAAGGTGATGAGATGTACAAGGGGTGAAAGTGGCAGTAGACTGGAAGTGAGCATTAAGTGAGAGCGACTGGAGGAAGTGGATAGTTTTAGATACTTGGGTGCAAATGTGGCAGGAAAAGGTGGAGGTAGAATGTAGATTGAGAGAAGCGAGTAAATGCCTTGGTGGATTAAAGAGTGTAATGTGGAATAGACATTTGGGAATGGATACTAAGAGGAGACTGTATGAAGGAGTGATTGTGCCAACAGCACTGTATGGGGCAGAAACATGGAACATAAGAGAGGAAGAGAGAAGGAGTTTGAATGTGTTTGAGATGAGGTGTCTGAGAAGTATGATAGGGGTTACTAGGCTAGATAGAGTGAGAAATGAAGAGGCGAGGAGGAGAACGGGTGGAAAGGGAGTTGGGAGATAGGGTTGATGAAAGAGTATTAGGATGGTTTGGACACATGGAAAGAATGAGTGAAGAAAGACTAGTAAAAGAGGTATGGAAGGCAGATGTGGAGGGAGTGAACATGAGGGGATGTCCAAAGGATGAGGTGGTGGATGGGGTGAAGGGGGCTTTGAGGAAGAGGGGAATGTCTATTAAGGAAGGACGGGAGAGGACAGAAGACAGGGGTGAATGGAGAATGGTTGTATATGGATGATGTGATGCATGAGGGGTGAGTGTATTCAGGGATGGAATGGGTGGGAATGATTTTATGCCTTTTCCTTTTTGGCTACCTCCCTTGTAAAGGGGAAAAAGCCTTGGTATATGAATGTATGAAACTTGATACAGTTATTAACCTCTTCAATATAAGTCAAATTCTTGTGGGCAGCATCAGCTGTCTGATGTATGATGTTTTGATGATGCATCTCAATAGTCATAAAATAAAACTACATCTATATTACTTGTTCTCTTCCACTCTGAATATTAATAACCACATGAAATATGATCAAGCCAGTTCACAGAATATGGGGGTCAATCAGCTATAGCTACAAAATATAATCAAGATGCCAATGCTGGCATCCTCATATACCTACTCATTCATGGCGCCTATGTAGACATTATTGTATGGAAGGGGTTAAGAGAAATAGTAAAGGCTGGAAAGTAGGTTTGTTGTTCGAGATCAGGAATATGGACAATGTTGGAAGTGTACATATTTGAGGCTGGATATGAACAATTGGAGAGTATATGAAGTGACTAAATGAGCGTTGCTCCTCTCCTGTGTACAGTCATCCTCCACTTATAGTGGTGACTACATTCCAGAATCCCTGTGATATAGCAACCATCCCATTTTTTTTTTTTTTTTTTTTTGTCTCTCGCCATTCCTTAAAGTTGTATATGGTATACAATATATATATCCCATATATATGTATGGGATGTATATGGATGATGTGATGCATGAGGTGGAATGGGGGGCGAGGTAGTATGTGTGAGCAAAATTTGATGCAGCCTGAAGGGATTTCTCCCCGTCTTCTTTTATGCATGGGGGGACGGAGAGGGGGGGGGTCACCGATTTAATGAAGCAGCCTTGCTGTGGATGTGCTGTGTCTTGCGACACTGCTTCTGACCCAGAGCAGTGGACAAGGTGCAGGGATGACCTGTCATCCAGGAGGTGCTAAGATAAGAGGGAGGGTGTGGAGTGTATTCAGGGATGGAATGGGTGGGAATGATTTTATGCCTTTTCCTTTTTGGCTACCTCCCTTGTAAGGGGGAAAAAGCCTTGGTATATGTAATGTATATATATGATTCCTTAAAGTAAGTCTCCCACACTTTAAACTCATTTAAACCACACTCTTTTTAGACACACTATAAACATATTTAATCACAAAGATCCAGTCTGTGACTTCTTTGCTGTCCAACAGAAACCACTCTGAAATCTAGGTTACATAGGTGAAGTACTGTTTGACTTCTGGAATGAAGCACTGGTGGAACCAGTCTGTAGTTAGGATTTTCATAATCCAAGCATTGGGGTTATGAATCCAATAAATGGGTAGAAGAGGGGGCCAATCACCCATTTTCTGCCCCCCCCCCCTCTCTCTCTCTCTCTCTCTCTCTCTCTCTCTCTCTCTCTCTCTCTCTCTCTCTCTCTCTCTCTCTCTCTCTCTCTCTCTCTCTCTCTCTGTTTTCCAATAGTGTCGTCCTCTTTCCCTGCCTTTTTTTTTTTTTTTTTTTTTTTTTCTCCTATAAGGTGCTGGCCTGCATCACTATGATCACTACCACCAGCCACCACTGCTGCATTATCACCATCCTCTGCCTCAGGTTATAACCCGCTCTTGGTTTATCAACATTTTCCTCATCATCACTTTCAGGGAGAGGCACAAAATTATCATCAGCATGTCAGTATCAGATTTGTTCTCATAGACTCCCAATGTGGTTTGATCTTGCTACCACTTGCACATACACTATAGAATGCCAGAACTTGATCACATTCTCTGCAGAGCTTTTACATGCCTAAGTGCTGCACCCCATTCCCCCATCCCCACTTCCCATCTCCACCATTCCTTACAGCCTGTTTTAGCTATTGGCTTATGAAATAATTGAATAGATTTTAAAATTTGTATTTAATATCCCTATTGCAGAAAGGATAGGGGACAAATATTTCATATTATGTTGATTCTAAAAACCTACGTAGTAAGGGGAGAACGTGCCTGGCCTAGTTATGGACCAAAAGGTTTTCTGTTGGTATGCTCTATAATCCATTGACATGCTAACATGAGCAGCAGGTAAAGTGTGGATCAAAACTCAGGGTTGGCAGGAGGTGAGACTGGGCAAGCAGATGTGGTGATTGGTGGAACTGAGACACATTGCAGGCTGCAGCTCTCAATGAGTCTCAACAGGATATTCAACTGCACACATGCATCACCCCTGAACGCAGGCTTGCGGCACAGGTGGTTCAAGACCACCCTTGGAGATCCTAAGAAAGTAGACTACTACAGTCGTCAAATGGGCGGAATATCTACCTTATGTAAGAATTTAGTACTGGTAACAATTGGTATAAAAAAAAAAAAATGGAGGCAGCTGGATATTCTTCCTGTCTCTGCACTGTTTGCGTCATATACAATTTACAATTAAATCATATTGTTATTAATAAGTTATCATATTAATGTAGATTAGCTGTAAGTAAAAAATTATGAGTACATATATCAAAAGCTTTTTTCCCCTTTTCAAGGGAGGTAGCCAAAAAAAACAAAGGCATAAAAACCACTCCCACCTATTCCGTCCCCAATATATTCCACTACCATCCATCGCCTTCCCTCCCTCCTATCTTGGCTCCTGGAGGATGGGTCATCCCTGCATCTCGCCCATTGCTCAGGTTCAGAAGCAGTGTCATAAGATGCAGCACATCCACAGCAAGGCCGTTTCATTAAATCTGCGACCCCACCCCGATCAGTGATACGATGGGACTGCGATGTATCGGGGAGGACTGTATAACAATTGGATGAATAGTTGGGGAGATGCAGAAGACACTAACACTCCCCAGACAACACGATCTCTTACGTGACTTACGGTCCAACCTGGGGTCCTATTGTTGGATTCCTGGAGATCGTGTCTTCTGCAAAATGCACCAGGGGCAATGTATATATAAGATAAGGCAAATGAGAGGATTAGGTAGGGAAGGGTAAACAAAGATGAGTTGGGGATAAATTGATTGAACTAACGTTGCGACCATTCTGGTCTTCAGAAGACCTCTGGAAAAGACCAAAATGGTTGCAAAGTTAGGACTAAATTTATTCACAAACCCTCTTCATTTACCCTTCCTAACCTAACTCTCATTTGTCTTCAATACTTTATATATATGTAAGCCTGAAGGCGCGATGAACATCTGGTACGGCAGAGATGAAGTGAGTTCTGTTCTGTTTAATTTGGGAGTTAAGCTCCCACGGGCTTTGGTTTTGAGCCCGTTTAGTGGGTGATTTGACTTCGAGTGTGTGTGGGCCCAACCACATACACTCATACATTCACAAGATGTGCATACGTATACAAAATACGTATGCACATCTCAGTGAATGCACCCTTCCAAATGTGAACTGTGTACGGTGTTAAGTGTATCGTAACATATAAATAGATTTAGAGAAAAAGGGGGTGGTTCAATGTATGAGTGGTAGCGGTTTGGCCACGCCCACCCATACATTTACCGGATGTGCATACCTATGTTACATATGTATGCACATCTCGGTGAATTCACCCTTCCGGACATGATAGAGAAAATAAACGCAATAATGGGACATATTTAAAGGAGGGGCTGACACTCCACCAGCTGACGCAGTTCGTACGCGCTTAAGTGGCTGCATAGGCGACGCACAAGACCCTCAGATGTTATCGGAGGCCCTCTCCTCAGAAATGCAGTTGCGGGGCAATGCTTGAGGTAGTGGTTCAGGGTGGCTGCAGTGGGGGCATCTTCTTTCTTCAGGTGTGGAATTGTTAATTTCCCAGAAACAACGGTCCTCCAGTCGCAGGCGGAAGAGCAGAGTTTCCACTTTTCTAGGTGTGGAGCGAGGAAGTACAAGGGGCTCATAGTCTGTGACTGCCCTGTACCACCTCGCCCTCTCTGACACCTCTGCCTCCAGTCTGTGCTGAAGGAACTGTTGTAGCTGATTCAGAGCCCTGGTGCGTAGGCGCAACTGATTTCTGCTGAGAGGGGCGACAACATCGACTTCGGGTCTTGCGCGGCGTCGGCTAGCTCATTACCTGGGACGCATACGTGGCTTGGCACCCAGTTGAGCGTAACACTGCTGCCTTTCTGATGCAGCTTCAGCAGGAGTGCTAGGATGGAAGTCAGTAGGCGTACATTGTAGCTGGGCTGTATCGATTCCAAGCTGCCTAGCAGAGACTGAATCCGTGTGGATCACCACAGGACCAGCTCGAGATATTAGAGCATGCTCTAACGCTCCTTGGACCGCTATGGCCTCAGCTTGGAGAGTGGACGCATGATCAGATACTCTCCTGCCGTAGGTCAAACCATCCGTCACGAAAGCAGCCCCCGCACTGCGAGGCCTGTTGGGGTCTACGGAGCCATCCGTGTAATAGACCGCCATTCCAAGTTCTGACAGTGCGCAGATGCCTTGTAGGGCCTGCGCTCGTACTCTTTCCTGGTCACATAACTTCTTACTGGGAAGCTTTGTGACAACGAAGGTTGCAGGTATCGACATCCATGGTGGTGGGGGCTTGAACTCTGGATGTGGAGAGTCCCTACCCTTCTCAAGGAGAGTGCTGGTGAGCCTGAAGGAGTCTAGGATCGCTGCCGCTTGTGACAGCCAGGTATCGGAGTGGATAAGAGTACCCACCCGTCCCAGAGCTGTCACAAGGCTCTGACTCAGCTCAGTTATCCTGGGGCTCTGGACCAACTTGGCAAGAAAGTCGACCTCCAGCCTTCTGACCCGTGATGTTAATGAAGGCAATGAAGCCTCCATTTGGAGGTTAACGATCTTAGTCCAAGGTTGTGCTCCCAGGATAATCCTTGCTGCGGCATTTTGGCAAGGCTCCAGGTCTTCAAGCTTGGCAGTCGCCACATTTATGAGAGCTGGGGCAGCGTAGTCCACCAGACTGCGGACTGCGTGCACATAGAATGTGCGAAGGATCCGATGCGTGGCACCGAGTGCCTTCCCCGTCATTGCTCTCATAACTGGTTCTTGCCTTCAGTCTCTCCTTGAGATAGGTAAGTTCCCTCTGAAAAGTGAGCCTCTCATCAATCCAGACCCCCAGGTACTGATACTGGTGAACCCAGTCCAGCCTAAGGTCCTGGATGGTAAGGTGCCCTTCTGTCCAGAGTCTCAATGCCATAGCTTTCGATTTTGTAGGGGAGATCTTTAACCCTAACCTGCAACATTCCGTCGCCACGGTGCTTAAACAGTGCTGAGCCCTGTTGAAGCACTGCCGTTTCCCAGTAATTATGAGCGCAATGTCATCTGCATAGCAGATGACCTTGCACCCATGTGGTAGAGGCTAGTTCCAGAATGTTGGAGACGAGCACATTGAACAGAGTGGGGCTGAGGACCCCCCCCCCCCTGTGGAGTGCCATTCTCCAACATTCTGGCCTCTGATATGTGACCCAGAAAGCGTACTTTCGCAGACCGGTGACTGAGATAGTCAGCAATCCAAGAAAGCAGCTTGCCTTTTACGCCCTTGCGAGCAAGGGTGTCTAATATCACAAGTGGACTGGCCAGCTCAAACGCCTTTTCCAAATTAAAAAAGACAACAATGGACAGCATTGAGAGTGTTGCTATACTGTTTGCTGTGCCAGTGCCCTTGCAGTATGCATGGATATGCTCATGCATTGGGCCCAGTTTCCACAGCAGCCTGTTTAGCACCATCCTCTCCGCTGTCTTCCTCATGCAGCTTGTCAGGCTAATGGGGCGGTAAGCACTGGGTTCCTTTGTATTTGGAATTGGCGTCTTCCAGGCTGTTGGTAGCTTGCCAGTCCTCCAAGACGCGTTTATCACCCTTAGAAGTGCCTCGTCACCCGCTGGCCCAAGGTGGGTCAGCATGAAATAGGTGACGAGGTGTTCTCCAGGTGCCGTGTCTGAGCTGGTCTTGTGCGTGACCCGTAGCTCCTGAAGCGTAAAGCTAGCGTCAGTATCATCCGACCGACTCATCATATCCTCAACACCATGGCGCCTCACTCCTTGGAGGTCCTGCAGTGTGTCTTGAACACATTGCGGGAGCGAGAGACAAACTCCTGCACCAGCCGCTGCGCCTCAGCATCAGGGGCATGATGAGTACGTCGTGGTTGAGTCCTGCCAGTAGCCTTACGGAGCTTAGACCACAGCTCTGCTAGGGAGGTGTGAGCGTTAAAGCCCTCACACCATTCAAGAAATTTAGCTCTTCTGGCATCTGCAGCTATGACGTGAGCGTTCTGCAGCGAAGTGAGTGGGTTGGGTGGCAATGTATACTACATAGGCTTCAATGTCTGGCACCACGTTGCATTGCCAAGTACCCTGTCGCGTGAATCATTCATTTTTATATATCGTAGAATTGCGAAGCTTAAGGGGAACCCCCATCCCCAGATTCAAGAAAAATCCGAAAAAAATTGTTTTATTGCATAAATACATAGTAGGGATCTTGCTCTAGATGCTGGTAAAGTGTTTATCGTACCGCCATTTTTAAAGGGTTTAAAGGGCCTACCCTCCCTACCCCCGGCAGCCACATGCTGCGTACGACCATTGTTTACATAAGTTTTGACCACATTTTACTCAATTTATTTTTTGCGTTTGATGCACTCATAAAGTTTTCTCTTACGTCCGGCATGCACGTGAGTATGTGGTGTGAGAAAGTTCAGCCTGCACGACTGGCAGTGGCCTGAGCCTTACAAAGTAAAGGACATGTACACGCTAGCTTGCCGCGTTCACTAATTTGCATCTATTTTTCAGTGAAGAGATATTTGAAGATATTAGCCATGCCTAAGCTATCCAAACAAAAGGCACACTTACAGAAGATAAGAACGTCTACATTAGCAACTCAAGGGGAGAAAGAAAGAACCCCAGCATCAACTTTGTTATCACCACCTCCGCCGCCACCACTAGTACTCCCTCCAGCAGCTCTCTCCCTGCCATCTACATCCACATCCGCAGCACCTGATCCTCTGTCCTCTACACCTATATCAGACACGTTGTCTCTACGCAAACAACTGTTTGCTAACAAGTGGCTACAAGGATGCCTCCTTGTTGCAACACCTTGGGTGTAGAGTCTCAAACCTCACAGTGATGTCCCTGATGCAGCAAGAGCCTGTTCCAACACCAGAAAGGAAACCCAAGAAAAGAAAGAGAGCTGAATTTCAAACTTTGCGACAAAGAGTGAGGTGGCGCCTTATGAGACCCTCACTTTGAGTGAATAATATCCTACACTGTAGGAGAGTACAAAGTGCCTGAGTTACTTGAAAGATGCAAAATCATCATGAAAATACAATGGAACCTGTTTTCAATGAGTATTAGGAGGTCCAATGTAAAATTTAGTCAAACTAAGAAAAAAAAAAAAAACTTTAACACACGTTTCTGAAAAATGTAAGTTTTTGATACACGAAGTCTATCTCCTCCCTCAATTTTCAACCGATTTTTGCATATGAGGTCTCTATCAATAGCTAGATAAATGACAAAAATGAAATAGAGAGTTTTTTTGCATATGTTAAATAGAAATTTTTTAATAACGTGTCAAAGTCAAAATTTTGCGTTTTTTTTTATAAATTTTTTTATATTTTTTTTTCCTGGGCGTTAAACAAAGATATTAAAAATTTCTATTTTGTTTTTTATATATGTAGAAGATTCTTTTGCTGTAAAATGGAAGACATCGAATAAAAATTGTAAGAGGAGATAGGATTTGAAAGAAGCCCAAAAATATGGCATTTTTACGTTTTTTATTAAAAAATTAAAAAATACTTGTCAGATCTGAATAAAACTCAAGCTGTGAAGGTTTCCTCAGACCTAGATATCACACAGAAAAAATCAGCAAGATCCTTCAGAATGTTTTTTTTTTTTTTTTTTTTTTTTTGGGTGGGGGGTCCCCTTAAGTTTGGTTGTCGGTACAGGGTCACCAATTTGTAGTAGTACTTAAGTAAGTTTAATATATCAAGGAAGAAATAAAACCCCAGATTACAAGAATGTTCTCTTGTGCTTTGTAGCTTGCAGTATCAAGGGCGAGTACGGGACGGGATTATTAAGCGAGGGAAGTGCTAAATTTATTATTTATTTTTTAAGCCCTCAGAATTTTATTTTACCTATATTATTTTTCCAATGTTACACCAAATCCAAGAAAAAATAGAACAGTTTGTAATTATGGCTCCGGCAGAGGTGTACCCCTAACTATGTACAATATTTGGGCGATTATTTTGTGCAGATGTTGCGTAGGATATTATAGTTACCCCCATATAATTTAGTTTTCTGTTATTTGATTTTTCTATAGAAAATTAAATATAATCGGGTTTTGTAAGCTATTAAAGCATATATTTATGTTTATTTTACTTGTACTTATTGGCTCTGTTAGAAATTAAGGTACACAGTTTGAATGATAACTCCCTCACAACTCGGCTGCGTGAATAATGAACGGAATAACTTCAAACATTCAAAACTAGCTATTATCATTATGTGGTCTCAGAAATAGACATCACAGGGAATAAGGACACCCACAAAGGGTACATTTTAAAAGTGTGTAATAGTTACTTGATTAAATGTAGTTAGGTAATATAAATTGAAATTAAGCATCACTTACCCCAAAAGTTTCGATGGATTGAGATGACCAATAGCATGTGAACAAACTTCTCTGAGAATTCAGAAGATGCGAAAGGCCATTTTGTGCATTTTGCACAAATTCCATATTCATAGAGTAATTTTGCTTGATTTGTGCGCAATGTTAAAAGCATGCTTTTTTGTAATCAACGTTCAAATACGAATTAGTGTGGGCTCATTTGATCTGTAAGTATATTGTTAAAGTTTTGCAAAACATCGCGATCGAGCTTTTCTGCAATCAGAACTCGTGGAAATATGTATTGTACTTTGCAATAGCGATCCGCACAGTTCCTAAAAGTAGAAACAAACATTGCTATGACGTCGTTTATTATTGCGCGGACAAGGTACGCTATTTGTTTTCTTGTGAAAAATATCCTCATCTAAACGCTGCTGGTATTGGTTATGAAGTGACTCGTCTTAAGAGGTTAGATAGAGTATAAATAGGGTGTTACTTGATATTGTCAGCCATGGGTTCCAGCGTGTGGAAGAGGATATTTTAGCACCGAGAACGTGAAAGAGACGCATACATGTATTCACCTCGGATCTGCTGCAGCCTCTGTCGAGACAGCCAGACACCACCCTACGGCATTGAGCTCAGAGCCCCTTATTAGCGATCTCTGGGTAGGTCTGAGACCACTCACACACCACACACCGGGACAGCAAGGTCACAACTCCTTGACTAACGCCCCGTACCTACTCGCTGCTAGGTGAACAGGGGCTACACGTGAAAGGAGACAAACCCAACTTATCTCCGCCCGACCGGGGAATCGAACCCCGGTTCTCTGGCTTGTGAGGCCAGTGCTTTACCAATCCGCCACCGAGCCGTGCAACAAACAGTTTGTATGTGAATCTGGACCTTCAGGTAACCACATCCAGTCCTGCCCTCTTAAGCCCCGAGCAGGTTAGTTCACCAAAGACTGTAACAGTACAATGTTGTCTGATTCAAATTATGGTATATTCACTCATTGTCAACTACAGAGGCTTAAGCCGGGTCCACACTGTACGTGCCTTATGCAGATCTGCATGTAGCGTTGAAAGCTGAGCTAAGTGTTCACATTGAGTGGGCACGAGGAAAGAATGCCAGTCTCACAGATGCAATTCGTATCTATATCATTGGATAGCTTCTATCATTCTGATTATTTTAAACTCCATAAATTAATAGTAACGTCAGTAGCGAATTTTAAATATCTATTTATTTGTTTATTTATTTATTGTGGGGAGGAGGCTGCAATGGAGAATAGCACAACACCTAATCTAAAAACTCTTTCAAAAGTGTTGCCAGTGGTGGCAAGGAAAGCATAAAAATTTGTTGTCTGCAGGTGGCTACAGTCTCTCGTATACTGGCATGTTTTAAATAAGGAAAAAATGTAAATATAAATTTGTTTCCCAGTATCACAGATGCAATTCTTATCTATATCGTTGGAGAGCTCCTATCATTCGGATAATTTTAAACCCCATAAATAAGTACCACAAATTAACGGTAACGTCAGTAGCTATTAAAAAAATAATGTATTTTTTACGGGGGCTGCCGTGGAAAATCAACGTTTCTAACTAACTTTCATTTTTAGTCACAGTTCAGAATAACTCTTTCCTCATATCATCAAGGCTCGTACTCGTGTCCCTTGCTCTTGATGTTTCATGAGCAGCTATGCTGCTTCAACAAATCCATAGAATATTGGGTATGGCTTCTCGTTCAATCAGCGGGGCTAACAGAAGTGGCTATGACGGAGAGCCTTATTTCGGCCTCGTTTCCACTTTTTAGTCCTCGACACTCCAACCCACGCTTCAGTTGAATGTTGGAATGACTGTTAATACATTTAATGTCTGTCTTGGGCTCAGGGACATTGTCCTCTAACAATAAAACTCTTGGGAAAAGGTCGTATGTCGACACTGTTTACTCCTCAATGCATTGAGATTGTCAGCAACTTGATAGTTTACCCAGCTGCCGATAGAGAGCGTGGTAACTGTGACGTCAACATTGCAGCTTGCTATTGAGTCTTCCTTGCCTGTGTGATTCATTCCTTGGCTCTAGTTGTTTATCCTCCAGCAGAAACTCAATTGTTACACGGTCACTTTTTCCTATGAGGCAACGGTAGTTCAATGAGCTGATAATGTCTGGATATTTGGTTAGTAGCAGATCTAATTTTGTGGTAATGTCGTCTCCTTTCTTTCCCCACTAAGTCATTGTGCTCTCCATTGCTATACTTAACAGGGTATTTCCCCAAGATTTCGCATTACCCCTTGCTTCCCATTCCTCCCAGTTAACCTCAATTCAATTAAAATCTCCAAAAAGAACTAAATTGTTACTTTGTTCAGTATTTTTCTTTAGGAGAAAAATGATGTCTAATAACATTTCTTGATATTCAGCTTCATTCCAAGCTTTTGTCTTGTGGGGGACGTATGTCAGTATGAATTCTCTTTCAGGTGGATTGCTTCAGCCTTGCCTTCATTCATAATTGCTTCTTCCACCTTTATGTCACTTGTCACCACAAACAATACTCCTCCACCCTTTTTTATTATCTTCTCTGTCTCTTCCACAGGGGTTTTATTGTTCCCCAACTGTAGATAAAAAAAAAGAAAAAAAAAGAAAGAAAGAAAAAAAAAAAGAGGAGTTTGGTCTTTATTGAACACATAGGTTATCAGGCTCGTTTATCCTTAAGTAGTCAATTATCACCTAACCGATAGTAAATTATCGATATTAACATACACTACTTTAAATATCTTTGTAGTGTTTCCTTTGTTATACTGCCTTCCTTATTTTTTACAAAACATTTCTTCACATTCTGATTAACGACTCTCAAAAACAAAAACAAAAATGCCGTTTTTCTTCTTCCGTCACCATTTCATTTTTGGATTTGGCTTCCTTTAAAAAAAATCATGATTTTGATCGTTCCTCTTCATTTGCATATTTCCTAATCCATTTTTTTTTTTAACTTTTCCTCTCGTACTGACTTCCAAGACTGATTACTTGGTTTGCCATGTCTTGCGACTTGAATTTGATTTTCATTAGACGCGCGCCATTCCTCTTATACTGTGATGTGGTTTTCCTTAATGTTAATAGACAACTAAGGAAGAAATCAAACTCCAGATTACAAAATATTCTCTATATTCTGTAACTTACAATATCAATTTAGAAAAAAAAGGGTGAGTACAGGAGGAGATTCTATAGCAAGGTTCATGTGATAGCCATGCTTGGTCGTATTGGCTGACTGGAACTGAAGAGTTGGGTTCAGGTGTTTACGCTGCCGGGGCGAGGAACATAAGAACCTCGGTTCGCATTTTGTTTGATTTTTTTTTTTCTTGGAAGCGAGCTATGGTGGAGCCCGCCGCTGGTCTGGGTGGCTAGGAGGCGCCGTCCAGGGGCGTTGTCTTCCT
>NC_134797.1:60311638-60331638 GCF_046742065.1 Oratosquilla oratoria
TAATAATCAATAATAATGATGATGATAATAATAACAATAATAATAATAATTAATAATAATTGGCTAATGATGATAAAATAGTAATGATAATAATGATGAATAATGATAAGTGATAGTAATAATAATAGTAATATTAATAATGATAACAATAGTATTAATTATACTAAGTAGCAGTAACAGAACAATAACAATAGTAATGACAACAATAACTGTGATAATAAAAACAATGATAATGGTAATGATAACGATAATAAAAATAATAATGACAACAAAAATATTATAATAAAAATACTACTAAATATATTATTATAATAACAATGATAGTAATAGTAATAATAATTGTATGATGATAAGTTTACATTTTCATTATCGGAGAATCTAGCAATAACTGCCACAGGTCAATGATAAGAGTTGACTGTCCAGGAGGAGAGTTAATGAAGAGTAGTTTGCACATTTCTAAGCTTCTCTTCATTCTGAGTGTTTACGACTCAGCGGAAGCAGGTCTTGGGTGTTGAAGTCCTCAATGACCAAACCAACAAAATGTGCTTGGAGTTTGTTGCCTGTGAGTGTCGACTCAAGCAGGTAGCTGATCGATCCTTCTCATTGATGACGACTTCATTTCTTCGTCTCATTTCACTGTCATGTCGCCGATGTAGGCACATTTCCTTTGCCTGGGCTATTTCATAATAACAATTACCAGTTTTTCACAGTTTAGTATTATACCATAAATTTCACTTTAGATTCGGGATTCGTAGATTATGAAAAGGAAAAATGTAAAGACTACGGAACCCGGATTTATTCATACCAATGATAGTAATAATAGTAACAGTGATAATGATAATAATGATAATCGTAGTAATGATAATAGTAGAAATAATGGTAATAGTAATGAAGATAACAGTAATATTAATAATGATAATGATAATAGTAATGATAATAATAGTAATAATATCAATAATGATGATTATAATAATAATAATAATAATAATGATAATAATAATAATAATAATAATAATAATGATAATAATAATAATAATAATAATGATAATGACAATAGTAATAATGATAATGACAACAATAATAATAATAATACAATAATTGATGAATAATAATGATAATAGTAACAATATTGATATTGATAGTAATGATAAAAGTAATTATGATAATAAAAACAATATTAGTAATAATAGTAATAATGATAATAATAATAATTATTATAATGATAATAGTAATAATTATAATAATAATAATAATAATAATAACAATAATAATAATAGTAATGATAATAATAATAATAATAGTAATAATAATAATAGTGATAATGATAATAATAATAATAATGATAATAATAATAATAATAGCAATAATAATAATAATAATAATAATAATAATAATAATAATAATGATAATAACAATAATGAAAATAATAATAATAATAATAATAGTAATAATAACAATAATAATAATAATAATAATTAATAATAATAATAATAATAATAGTAATAGTAATGATAATAAAAGTAATAATAAAAGGTGAGGAGCCCCCCACTACGCCAGGAGGAGCTGAGTAGCTGATGGGAATCGGAAACAATTGCGGGATTCGAACACACAATTAAGCAAATGTGATACCAGCATGCTTCCGATGACGCCACCAGTTCACTAGTTCCCCACTACTACACCAGAAGGCGCTGAGGAGCTGATACGAATTGGCAAACAGTGCGGGATTCGAACCCACAACTGAGTGAATGCGGGGCCAGCACGCTTTCGATTACACAACAAAAATAATAGTAATAACAATGTTAATAATAATATCGAAGATAATGATGATAATGGAAATGATAACAATAGATATGATAATTATGATGATAATAATAATAATAGCAATAACCATTATTATTATTATCATAATTATCATTATTATTGTGTGACATCAATATTATTATCATTACCATTTTTATCATATTATTACTATAATTTTGATACAATTATTATCATTATCATTACCAGTATCATTATTAATATAATTATTACTATTATGTATTATCATCATTATCACTATTTTCATTATCATTAACATTATCAATAATATTATTATGATTATTGTTATTGTTATCATTATTATTGTTTTTTACTATTATTATTATCATTATTATTATTATAATTATTGTCAATATTATTATCAACATCTTTAATATTTTTATCATTATTATGATTATCATTGTTGATATTATTAACATTATTATTACTATTGTTATAATTATCACTATTATTGTTGTTATTACAATTATTATTATTATTATTATTAATCATAATTATCATTATTATTACTATTATTATTATCATTGCCATTATTGATAATTTTATAATAATTTTTATCATTATTGATATTATCATCATTAATGTTATCATTATCATTATCATTATTATCGTTATTATTCATTAATACTATTATCTTTATTATCATTATTGTTATTATTATAATTATCATTATAATTATTATAATATTATTATTATTAATTATTATTATTATTATCATTATTATTATTATCATTATTATTATTATTAATATTATTATTATTGACATTATTACATTTATCATCATTGTCTTTACTACTATCTTTCCATCTAATTATCATAAGACTATTTGAGAATGATGATAACATACCGTAAAAATATTAAAGTGATGTATCATTTTGGCTGGCTGGAGCATTAGTGCGACGCGTCGCCGTCTCCTCTATATTATCATACAATATACATACATACATACATACATTCATACATACATATATATATATATGTATATACATATATATGTATATACATATATATATATATATATTTGTATATATATATATATATATATATATATATATATTAGCATCAAGTCAGGTCCGGAAAGAACGTGGTTATCATAGTACAGGGAAGAATAAATACATTTCAATCATTTTGTTGCCTTTACATGCACTCAGATCTCTCTTTGCTCCATTCTCTCTGTCTCCCCCCTGCCCCCCCCCTCTCTCTCTTTATCTCTCTCTCTCTCTCTCTGTCTCTCTCCTTCACTTTCTCTCTATCGCGCGCGGGCGCGCTGCATTTCTCTGGTGATCTTGCGCATAAACTTTCTCTTTCGTGCTCAACTTTCTCTCTCCATCTCTCTCTCTCTCTCTCTCTATCTATCTATCTATCTATCTATCTATCTATCTATCTATCTCTCTCCCATACACACGCACGCACGCACTTTTATCTCTATTTCTGTTTATTATGAGAATAAAGGCTGTTCCCACCCACTCACCTTGTTGACACATGGACATGAATCCCGCTCGTGTCATAACTGTAGCTTCATGAAATAACTAGTCTTATTCTACGCACATTTTTTCAACGTATTTCACATTTTTTGTCAAAAAATATTTCAACTTTATAAAACTTAGGGCTAAATGGAATCGACGAAATACTGCGATTCCGTCGAAATCGCTTTCAGGATAAAAATAAATTGAGAAAAAATAAAGTTACCAACTAAAAACAGATGACCGTCTGGGTATGCAGAGACAACGCGCCCGTTACCCGTAGCTAGCGAGCCGAGCCTTCAGTGAGCGGCGTGTCGCGAGTTTGGGTTGGCAGGCACTTGGGGGGAAGGGGAGGGGAAGGGGTCGGGGAGGGTTTGTTAGGGGGGGATTTTTGGGATGGGGCAATAGGAACGTGCGGGCCAGCCAGCTGGCGGGCACGTATGAGGGGGGGGGGCGAGGGGAAGGGGGGACTTTAGCAAACAACTCCTGTTCCTCCGTCAAGAATTTTGACCAGGATGTCGTTACTCTTCGTGTTGATGATGGCGGCGCAGTTGCTGCTGCTATGACTTCTACTGCATCTGTCATCGCTGCAGACGTGGTGGCCTCTACCGGGAGTGTTAGTGAGACGGCTATATACAGGAGTAAATGGCGCAGCGCTCTAACGATACGGTTAATACTCGACGACACTTTCTTCCAGACGGAATAGAATAAGATAAAGTGGTCAGACGGTCCCCCGGCTGGACTGGACGGCATGGGGTTTGTGTGTGTGTGTGTGTGTGTGCGAGGAGCAGGTACGGGTGTAAAGCGAGACGCCCACGATTCGGCGGCCAGCGAAATCCTGCGCGGAGCCGCCCGTGCGCGCGCAGGTCGAGGGGGGGGGGGGGCGGTTGCAGGAGGAAGTCGAATTACCATCATCTAGAGAGGGGAGGGGAGGTCCTTTTTCTTGCTGGGGGGAAGGGGAAATGGGGGGCGAGAAGTTCCTCCGCTAGCGCGCCGGCAGAAAGCTGGACGACGCCCTCTTCTTCACCTCTTATTGGGCGGTTTAGGCGCGCTGTGAATCTGTATGTGTTTGGCCAGGTGCGCCTTCTGGCGGAAGCACTTGCCGCACAATTCGCAGTTGAAGGGTTTTTCCCCGGTGTGCGTTCGAATGTGGACGTTGACGCTGTATTTGTCCTTGAAGCCCTTGGTGCAGATGTGACAGAAGTGGAGGAGGCGCCCCTTGGAAGCGGGCTCATCGCCCGGTAACCTTTTCGTATATTTGCGCTTCTTGGGTTTCCCTTCCTTCGTCGTCGTGGCGGGAGCGGCCGTCGACAGTTTGGTGAAGGAGGCGTCGAGCTTGGTGAACTCCTCGCCGGGGGAGCCCCCGTAGTCATAGGCACTCGTGACGTAGACACCGTTGCTGCTGCTGCTGATGTGTGCGGAGCCCCCCATGCCCAAGGAGTCTGGCTTGTAGGGCGCTGACGACAGACTCGGCAGAGGGGTCATGTTCGTCATGAGGGTCAGAGTCTTCGTGTCGTTCTTGGCGACGCCGTGGAGGGACGTGCAGGGCGCCCCGCCCGGAGGTCCCCCGGGGCGTCTCACGGTGCCCCGAAGGGCACTTTCCAGTATCGAGGAGACGTCGTTGCTCTGTGTGGAGGGCGTCAAGTAGGTAAGCGGGGCTTGCACACTGCCATTTCCACCCCCTGCTGCTCCTCCCCCCAGGTAGGAAGCCGTCCCCCCGTCTAGACTCGTATCATCCACCATCGAGGGCAACCCAGGACCCCCTCCAGGGGAGTACACCATGGACTCGACGGCCGTGTCGACTAGCTTGTCGAAGTCGACGTGTTCCTGCGTGGCCGCGATAGGAGAGGCAGTGTCGTCCAAGGTGGTCGAGATGCCCGAGTCGCTGTAGGCGGAGGTGGCGCTGACGTAGGAGACGCAGTCGGAGGCCGGAGAACGATGGTTCTGGGACACGAGGCCGTCGTAGGGCTTCTCGTTCAAGATGGAGTTGAAAAGGTCGAGGTTGTTGTGGTCAGGCGCCGAGGGTGACGAAGACGTGTTGTGAGCGGCGTCGGAGGTGTCTGGCGTTGGTGCCACGGCTGAGGCGGAGGCTGAGGCCACCGACGCTGCTCCTGCAGCAGTTCCGGCAGCTGAAGAAGAAGGAGAGGAATCTGTGTTGGGGAAGGTGATGATTATGGGGTTGCCCATGGCGCTGTTGAGCACCCGCTCTGTGCTCCCCCCGCCACCGCCCCACATCTTGTCCCCCGAGTCTTTGCTCTTGTCCAGCATGGCGGCTTCCGTGTATGTCGGGTAGGACCACGAAGAAGGGGCGAGCACATCCCCAAGGGTCACACTCGTGTTGCTGCTGACCACCGAGCGGCCGACGATGTCCTCTAGCGTCGAGCCCCAGTCACCTCCGAGCGTGGTTGTCCCGAGGTCATAGTCGGCGCAGGAGACGAAGTCGAAGAGGTCGGTGCGGGAGAGGTCGTCCAGTCGCAAAGAGGGACTCACGTCCATGGCGCTGCGCCGGCTCGTGCTGAGACTTGTTGTGCTCCGCCACCTGTCGAAGAAAGAAAAGGAATCAATCCAGGCATCGAGATTGATGATGACACCCTTGGCGGCTAAGGAAACACAGCAAAAGATATTTGTACTGGACAGATATGGATTACTGTTGAATGAAGAATTGGCTAGTGAAAGAAAAACAGGCATTTTTTTTACAGATCACGACAATCAGTCATTCTATGTTAACAAAAAATGACCAACTCAAGTTCCGGATTTGGTGCAAACATAAGAAACTTGTTTTAGTTAATATGTGAACTGCTAACAACGTGAACACAAAATTATGACAATAACATTAATAACTATGATTATAATGATGGTTTTGATGGTAATTATGATGATAGAAATAATAATAATTCGGTTTAAAGTCGCAAACTCAGGATTACGACGATGTCACCTGGCGGGCGGAAGGCCTTTTTGAAGCAGCAAGGAATTTATTGGAGTCGTCTACCCGTACGTACTACTACCAACTCACTCCTAAGGCAGGACTCGATTCATCTCGACTCCGACCTTGCCCCTACAAATAATGATAATGATAATAATAATAATAATAATGATAATAATAATAATAATAATAATAATAATAATAATAATAATAATAATAATAATAATAATAATAATAATAATAATAATGATAATAATAATGACAATAATAATGATGATAATAATAATGATAATAATAATAATAATAGTAGTAGTAGTAGTAGCAGTAGTAGTAGTAGTAGTAGTAGTAGTAGTAGTAATAGTAATGATAATAATAATGATAATAATAATAATAATAATAATAATAATAATAATAATAATAATAATAATATTAATAATAATAATAATAAGAATGATAATAAACATAACTAACGAGCAACGTCTCCTGACAAAACATTGACCTCACCCTCCCTACAAACACATCACAACATCTGAAACTATACATGAATTCTCCCTGAGACCACTTTTCAATGAAGGTCATCATACAACTCTAAGGAAAAATAACACGAAACTTTGATCCGCGCACTTTCTTCCTTTCCTATAAAGCGACACAGTTCTTCCCCAATTATTCCCTCTGCTCCCCTCTTAATCCTCTCGATTAACGGTCACATATAACATACCAACTACACTCAACAGACTGATCCTTATAAAGCTACTACATTTATTTCGTTCTTTTTTTCACTTTGAAAGTGGTACCATACAAACAAACCTCTAGTCCTCAGGCACATTTCCCACCCTTAGGCACACATTAAGCAACCTCTTCCACACCAGCCAATCCATTATAGCACTTCCTCCCTTCGCCAGACCCTCCACGTGACACCCATCAAGCCCAGGCTGTTTCCTCCCATCTTCCCAGACCACATACTCTCTGTGCACTTTATAACTTCCTCCCTAAAACGTACCCATTCTTCTTCTACTTCTGTTTTCTCCTACCCCTCACAACCGCCCACACTTCTCTCATATTCTCCTGCTATTCTTCCTTATCCTTCGTATTTAATTTGTTTGCCCTTAGAACCTTTCTACTCCAATCTCTTCTCCACCCTTAATTTCCCATCTTCCAACAGTTGATTTGACAATCCTCCATTCTCTTTCCTGAAAACATTAACATCCAGAATTATCCCAATCGTTCTCAGCCACCCTCCCCTCGACCACCCTTTCCCACGTATACTTATGCCACTCATCTGTGTTATATTTATGGTCAAATACCTCCATAGTCAAACGAACACCACTGCAAAATATAAAAAGAAGTCTCAGAATAATTCTTTAATTCTATTACCATGCTTATTCTCTGTCTGCTGTCACTGTTTTCGGGCTGGATGGTGTCCTGAACGCAAACGTGCAAGTTTGGGTTTTGCTTCTTTTAGAAGGGATGCTTGTCTGGAATCATGTCGAGGAAGTTTTGTTGGAGCATTGAACTTGGAAATCTATTTTGAAGACCTTGTTCTGTGATTTGGGTGTCAATGTGTTTTTGTGTGGATGTACTATGTGGCACAGGTGATAAATGATCGAATATGTTTGAGTAGCATGCTACTGGTGTTTTTTTTCCAGCTAGTTGTGCTTGTGCGATGTAATGAGATGGGTTAGTGGAGTTGAAGGTTTTAGCATAAAACTATGTACCTATCAGTTTCATGATCCTATGGGAAGGATTTTGGTTCTGAATGCAAGTGTTCTATTGGTGTAGTTTTGGTGCATCCTTTAAGTATTCACAATACTTTATTTTGTATAGTTTGTGAACTGTGTATGTTTATTTTATTGATCTTTGGGAACCAAACTATGGAAGCTCAGTCGGGTGTGGTTCCTATAGACTGTTTGTGGACTGTAATTAGAGTTTCCTGCTGTTGTCCAAAGTCTTTGTTTATGGGAGATTTTAGTAGGTTTCTTGTTGAGTGTTACTGACAGATTTTCCATATATGGGTCTAAGGTTATAAAAGTACCAAAACTGAGACATAAATATCTAGAGTTCTTTCCAAAGAATGGTTTTGGCCGTTTAATTTCACGGTGGATTGTTTTACTATTATTATTTATGGTTGTCTGGAGTGAGCAAAATTACTGAATTTATTGGGGTTAAGATTCTATTCTATTATTTCTGAACCATTGATCTAGTTCGTCTCAATAAGCTTGTGTGTTTTTAGTTGCTGTTTTGTAGCCATTATGTTTTTTCCCAAGGAGCAATACTCTCACCAATGCCATTCAATTTCCTCACAAGGGATCTCCCAACACCATACCCAGACCATAACACCAAAGCACTTACCTACGCAGATGGTCTGAGGTTGGTAAAAGTACTTTGGTGTCATCTTCTGGATCTGGTCTTGGAAGATAGCTTGTGAAGAACTTAAACAGCGCCTTGCTACTTGGGGAACTTCATTGTACAGTCTTTTTGTTCCAGATTTTTATTTCTATCTTTTATTTTGGAATGCTCGGTAGTACTGTATCCACCTGTTACGTAGTTAGTCATTTCTTGTTATTGAAAGAGGTTATACTTCTTTTGGAAATAGGGTCCCTTTTATAGGAGGTGGTTCTTCATTCCTGTTGTGCATTGTATGGATTGTGCTGTGGTGGCCAAGACCGTACTTTTTTTTATCATTCAATTGATCCCAGGATAAGCGTGATCTCGATCAATCAATCCTCAACCATGCCAGGGCTCACTCCTCAGTGGTTATGGGCTACTATGTCAACCTTCTATTGTTTTGTTACAAACAATGCTTCATTCGAAGGAGTACTGCTTCGAATGAAATAGTTCGTATCACTTTCCTTGGCCACAATATTACCATGATTATTACCATAATCTTAGTTTCCACCAGGTATGTCATCAAGGACCTCTCTCATATATGCATAATGTCTGCACCGTCATCTTGTGCAGGTTTGAAGATGGGGGAGCGGGAGAAGGCAGCAGGGAGGAAGAGAAAACGGAGGTAGTGCCAGTTGTAGAGAGAATAGGAAGAATGGGTGGTAGTGCTATGGGCTGTAGGAGTGGGAGAAAAGGGAGGATTGTGTAGGAAAGAGAAAAAGAGGGAATGGGTAGGAAAGAACAAAAAAGGAATATTATTGGAGCGGAAATATTCATTAGATGTTTCGACTTTTTTCAATGAATACACAGTACCGGGTGTCATTTTCCTTTTACTTTGGCTGGCTGTCATTTCCTCGAAAACATTCGCATCTCTGCTGACATTAGTAGGAGTTATCTCTACCCTGGTATTGAACAGTAAGTACGCGGAACGATCTGGAGAACATACGATACTGAATTCCAAGAACCTCTAAAGCTTGCTTCGGAGGGTGGAGACAGGATGGATACACAATCACGCTCTCTCTCTCTCTCTCTCTCTCTCTCTCTCTCTCTCTCTCTCTCTCTCTCTCTCTCTCTCACACACACACACACACACACACACACACACACACACACACACACACACACACACACACACAGACACACCACAGTAAAGAAGAAATGTAAGTTTATGGATTGGGTAAATATGTGCAAGGAGTGGCACGGCCAGTGAAAATAAACTTGAAACGACAAAGGAGGGCGAACAGAATACTAAAAAGGCCTGGGAACTAGCAGGCAAAGACAAATTTGATCTTGTTTTGGTAAGGAGGGATACATCATTGGAAGAAAAGGAGAAATCAGGAAAACTGGTGGAAAACGACGACAAAAAGAGAGAAAAAAAAACTAGAAGAGGACCAAGCAAGAGAGAAAAGAAGAGAATTTTAGTGGAGAGGATGATAGATCAAAGAATGAGGAAGCTGTACATACGTAAAGAGTGATGAAGGAAGAAGCAACGAATTAAAAAGTTTGAAAGTAGTTCTCATTAACATAGGCTGATTGACTTAGATAAGGTTACATATACATATATGACTACTGAAAGGAAAAAGAATCAGACAAAATGTGCTTTGTTGAAACCAGGGTCGAGAACATTGGTATTCAAGTGAAAAGTGAAAATACAGCATATAGCCGAGGCACAAGAGATGAAATAGAAGTGATGATAGCAGTGATAAAAATTATAAAGGTGGATGAAGTGGTAATTAAAGAAAATAACGTTGAGATGATGAATGTAATAATTGTGACGAAGGAAAATATAAAAAGATACTTCGCAATGTCAATGGGAAAAAAATCTTAAAAATGGGTCAGAGCCAAAATGAGATCGTCATGGAATTATAAAATGAAAGATTGAATAATCAGAAATGCAAAAGAGGAAAATATGTAATAACGGAAGAGACATATATACCGTTGATAAACACGAACGTATATTTTCACTAAATTGGTGCAGATATGAAAAAAAGAACCCCCCCACCCCACCCCGATTGGAATTCGTAACGATGATGTGGCGACTGCATAAAAAGTAAGAAAAGTAGTGAAAATACAAATGGTGGCAACCAACACGATCCCCTGCCTGGATGATAAAACAAAGGAGGAGAGAGAGAAAGGGATTGCCGCCCACATTTAAAGAGAGAAAAGCGAGAACTGGTGTGATAGTTTCTCCAAAACAGATAAAGGAATTGAAAAGAAAAAAAAAAATGAGAGGATCTGTTGGTATGGGGTGGAAGAAGATCAAGAAAATATAGTCAAGGATTAAAGAAGGAAGATAGCTTAAAAGATGTTATGGAGCATACTGTTCAATATAGATATGTAAATTTGAGTAACAAATTAGAAGATATAGGAGACGCCCACAACAAGAATGAATTTAAAGCAAAAATTGACAAATGTAAAGTTAAGGACGGGGTGTAAGAGCATGGATGGCCATGGGTAGGATGATCAGGGGGAACTTGTATGGAACTGCGGAAGATTGGTTTAATAATGTAATTGCTACATAAGAAAAGATTCCAAGCCATACTCTTGCGGGAGGTGTTATCAAACTTTAATGTTTCCCCTTGCCCATAAATTCGTTTTCTTACAGGAAAAAAAATGTAGACTGGTTGTGCGGCAGAATGAAAGTGAAATGGCTAACGGCTGGCGCGGTTGCGGTCACAATGCGTCTGCAAGCAGCCAGCCAACCAGTGCCTGGCTGGCTGGCTGGCTGGCTAGCTGGCTGAAGTGTTGGTTGGCTTGCTGGCTGACTGGCTGACAGATAAATATGCAGACACGAAGGCAGGCCACAGCGACAGCTGACGTTCGTGATGGTTTTGTGTTAAACATATGGTCGATGTAATATAACAAATGCATTCCAGTAGCTATACTAGATCAGACGGGGAGGGGGGAACGTTATGGATTGAGGTCCGTCGTTGCTGCTTGTGTCCATTGTGTCCTCTTCCGATCAGCCACTGAAACGCAGGACGGGAAGAGCAGGAGGTCACGCTTTGGTGTGTGGCTGGCCGAGGCACAAGATATGACAGTGACGTCACAGATTTGGTATGATAGGGTCTGACCCACTTGCACGACGCCGCGACGCGCCGCCGGCCGTTGGGGCGAGGAGCCGAGGACGCCGCAGGGGAGTACGACATTGTGGCCCCTCGTGGCGGCCAAACGCAACGGGAACCTAATCCCTGATGTTCCTCACGAGGTAAAGAGAACCCCTGCGTGGAGTGGGCAGTGTGTCTGCGAAGGTTGTGATGTAGAAGGAATATGGACGTGGTTTAAAGGACTGTTAAACTGCGCGTATGACTAAAAGTAATTTAAGTTTGTCTCCATCGGGGCAATAGTTCTCGAAAGCGCGCGTATAATGTAACCTGTAACACACTTGTATACATTGTCTTAGAAGCGAAGACTGCCATACGTGTGCGCAGATGTCTGATGGTGGTCGGGCTACGAGTCTCATAAGAGTGAAAGTTTAAGAAAGTGGTTTGGAGTTTGTCGTGGTCCCACAAACACGTACGTACGAACGCACGCTAAGGTACACACGGCGGCGAGATACGTACATAAAGACACGTGTGGCCAAAGTCATAAGACACACATTTTACTGTACACACGCGCACACACACACAAACATACAAGCACGCACACACGTACGTACAAACACACGTAAAAATACACATGGCAGCGATATACGTACATAAACACACACACACACACACACACACACACACACACACACACACACACACACACACACACACACACACACACACACACACACACACACGCACACACACATACACACACACACACACACGCACACACACATACACACACACACACGTACGTACGAACACACGCAAAGATGCACACGGCGGCGATATACGTACAGAAACAAACACACACACACACACACACACACACACACACACACACACACACACACACACACACACACACACACACACACACACACACACACACACACACACACACACACACACACACACACACACACACACACACACACACACGCACGCACGCACACATAAAAACACTCACGTACGAACACACGCAAAGATACACAGCGGCGATATACGTGCATAAAGACATGTGTGGTCAAAGTCATGAGACACACAGCTTACTGCACACACGCACACACACACATACACATACACACACACATACACACACACACACACACACACACACACACACACACACACACACACACACACACACACACACACACACACACACACGCACGCACGCACGCACGCACACACGCACGCACGCACATTCACACGCATGCACACGCGCACATACACACGCATACACGTACGTACGTAGGCACGAACACAGACGTACGTGATGCAAACGTGCTGAGTCATGGCGAATGTTGCTTTCCCAGCACCAGATGCCGGCGCGGCCAGCGGGTCAGCAAGACGAGTGTGGCCCTCGACGCCAAGAACGGCCCGTGTCACAGCGGCCCTTGGTTCCGTAGCTCTGGATGTCCACTATGACGGTGACACTGGTTCAGCGTGCGAGTTGAACGTTAAATCAGTAAGTGATAATGCTTTAGAAAATGAAAAGTTTTGCGTTTAGTTGAGGACCCCACTTGTGATGCAGGTGATCCTAACATGTTCCAACTGGTCACTTCCCGAGGACGATCCCCGTTGCATTCTTCGTTTGCTAAAAGGCAAACGAAACTGATCTGGAATGAATCTGTTGCTCAAACTTCTCTGGGATATGGCTTGGTTTCTTCCCAATCTAGTCCCGGATATTTGTTTAGAAACTGCCCAACCCAGTTCATCCGGTCACCCACCAGTCACTGTTCCGTGATCCTAGCAATATGGATGTTTGAGTGGGCGGGCTGAAAACTGCCAATTTTGACTGGAAATAGTTTTGATAAATGGGAAGTTGTAAAGCTTTCTAAACCAAAGTTTTCAAAGGAATGACTTGTTAGAAATCTAGAAGTTCTGTATGTACTTCCAATAGATTGGATATCTGGTGTCTTGGAAAAACAGGAAGTGATCCATTTAACCAAATGTGGATCTGGTCAGTCGCTTGCCGTGCTGGGCTGAGACTACCTTCCTTCATGTTTCCGAAATGATATGAAGAGGGCTCGACAGAGTCGCAAAAGTTGTGGCTCTGGATGGAGCTATAGCTGGATTGGAAGACATAGCTGCGTCGTTATGATCAGACAAGAAGGATAATTGCTGTATCGTGCGGAGTACGGACAGACCAAAAAAGAGAAAAGGCAAATTAGGTCAAGTCTGACTATGGTTTCATCGAGATGAAAGATTTACGGTCAGACTGCGTGTGGAAATGTCTGGCCAGGCTGGAAAGGTTTGGTTGGTCAGCCAGGTGAATTACATGTAGAAAATAGTAGAAAAAAACGTAGCCAGGGTTAAGGTGAGCTGAAATGGATGAAAGGAATTGTCGGGAAGAAAACTCAGGGGGATGTAGGGAGGGCAAGAGGAAGAAAAGGAAGCATAGTTTGGGAAAAGAAGAAAAGGAACAGGAAGAAGCTTAATATTCAGATGGATATTTTGTAAAGAATATATATACAGTATATAGAAGTATGGAAGAAACGAAAGAGAGTCGAGAAAGAAGTAAACCAGGAGAAATAGAAGTGAAAGAACAAGAGATGAGACAAGGAAGGAAGGAACCAAAAGAGAAAGAAAGAAGGCAAAGTGGAGGGAGTGCAGAGGGAAGACAAGAGGGATGTGGGAAGGTGGAAGCAAAGGAGGAAGAAGATGGTACAAGAAAAGAAGAGATGGTAAATTCCTGGTGAGAGGAAGTAAGGAAAAGGAAAGGGCCAAAAGAGTGTGAGAGATCGGAGAAAAGGAGGGAGAAGAGAAAAGGAAAGTGGAGAGCCCAGGCTTGTCGCTAACGGTAGGGGGTGGGGGGATGGGGTGGTGGTGGTGGGGGGAGAAAGTTGGCCGTTGGCAGCAGCAACCGCCTAGGCGGATCGGGTCGCACCGCCACCCAGGGGCGTGGCTGGGCTGACAATTCTAGAAACTCAGCATATGGGAATATGCTGTGCTGGTAGCATGGGGTATGGCAACCCTTCGCGATGGTCATAGGTAGCAACGGAAACTGATGACAAAAGAACTCACAGTGTGTTCCTTTTAATTTCGTGAAGACGTGTCGCTGAAAACACACAGTAACATGAAAACAATAGGAGATAACCAACGCGTGCACTGAAACAGAGAAGAAAATTCCCAGCAAGTTGAAAAATGCGGATGGAATGTCCGTGTACTGTGGGTTGGTGTTCGAGACAACTCACCGTAGCACTCAATTGTCGGCGAGGAGGTCGTTCATCTAGCTAGCTAGACTTCTGAGAACCACAGAACCTAACCTAAGCCACTCACCGTGGGAACGACTCGCCACCACTCACCCTGCCAACCAACCGCTGGAACACCTCCGAGTAATTTCTCAGCCATACTCAGTAAGCCAGGAATCAAGCCGATGAGTCATTATGGCACTAAGCCAAAGAGGCAGTTCCATGGTGCGGCCGTCATCCGCCTCTTGTCATCCACACTATGACTTGATAACATTTGTAGTTTGTTGTAGCAGATATTGCGCACTTTGACTGAACTCAAGTGTAGAACCACCTGGTCTAGACAGGGGTGTCTCGACCGAAAGAGACCTCAGGTTGTGGGGATCAACAAAATGTATACAAACTTTCATGCTGTTACTGCATAATCATCAATATGGCAATCGTTCGGAAATATGAGGTAAAACATATCTCAGCTTGTCCAAACCCATCTTATGTGCTGTGTTGTGCAGCGATGTGATTGGAACTTTGCGGAAAAGGCATACAGGCACAGTAGGCCGTGTGAATCCTTATCTTCCCATTCTCAGGGAAGTGAGGAGCTCACGGCAAGAGGCGCCTAGCTACGACAGGAGCCCCCCAACCTTAGTACCTCAACTTGGTCAGCCCGATGACGCCTTTGAAAAAAAAAAAAAATCTTGACAAATGTCTCCCGATTTTCTTTATATGAAAACCAGACTGACGACAAAAAGTGTTTCTGACTGGTAATTTTGTCCCGAGCTGAATCAATTCGTCTCGAGTTAGCTAGACTGAAATATGTAAATGGTGTCGTAGGTTCAAATGAGGGTTTGTGCAAGACAAACGTGGCAAGATCCGCTCTGACCTCGAGACAAGTATTCGTGGAGAGGTCGGGCATTCCTCAACCCCTCCGCTGTCGAGGAAATGCCACAAAGAAAAGAAAAGTGCCACATGCTGGTGCCCAAAAGAACGGTGGGCAGCAAAGGCCTTGGGTTGTAGTGATGATATTGCTTGCAAGGGAGCTCTGATCCGGGTGCATTGATATGGCATAACAGCTCTCTAACATTCATATACCGGATGGCAGTAATGTTATCAAATATTGCTATTAATAATCTTAATTCCTTCCCGACGATATAATTTCCGGAACCAATGTGGTACTAAGCTATAGTACAGTAATTAATTTATCTAATTAAAGAACAGACCATACGAAAATACTGTCATAGAGTAACAGAAGCAATAGGAGAAGTAATGATACCACAATTCTACCATGATATGAAGATATACTTTGCTATGGCATAAGGCAGTTGGATTTTGAAAGAGAGAGAGAGGGAGAAAAAAAAACGTTGTGCTAGAGTAGGAAATGAGCCAATAGCATTAGGTGGTAAGGAGGTTTGGAGTTCCAGGAATCATAATGGAGAGGTGTTGTTTGAAATGATGGCAACAAACACGGTGTTTCAAAAGAGTGCCAAACATGGGTATACACGTGAAAGGGTTGTGGAGGAAAGGGTGGTTGATAGGGCATTGAAGGGCTATGTATCGGTACTCAAAGAGAGCATTGGAAGAATTTTGGACGTTCATGCTTTGAGGGGAGAGAGTGGGGTGGTGAAGGTGAGGAATATACGCCAAGAGGCGCGTAGTTCCGCCGAATCCGTCACATTAGGGCAGGTAACAGTCATTTCTTGGAATCAGAGAAAAGTGCGGGATTCGAACCCACAACCAAGCGAATGAGAGACTAGCACGCTTCCGGTGACGGCCGCGGCGCAAGGGGGACTGGCAGGTTACTTTCTGGTAGAAGGGAAACGGCAAATAGAGGAAAAGTTAAAGAGAGAGAGAAGAAAAGGGAGGGAGGTACTGAAGTCCTGATAGTGAACAGACTGATTGAGAAGGAAAGAATATGAGAAGCTGAGAAAAGTGTGTGGTGGTGAGAGATGGGGAAGTATGAGTAGAAGGATGGGTATGTATCAAGAAGGAAATGATACCATGCGCAAAGGTGGTATGTGGGATGAAGAAGATAGGAGGGAATATAAGTAGCAAATGGTAGGATGGAGAGATGAAGGCAGTGGTAGAAGAGAAGCTAGCGTGTGAGAATCGGTTGCAAAGTAGAACAAGGGAACCATATATAAGGTACAAGAAGAAGAGGAGAAACAAAACGCAAGGTGAGGGAGGCAAAGAGGAGGGCAGATCTATAATGGGGCAGGTGGTTGACAGAGAAGTTTGAAAAGAATAAGATATATGGAACAAAGTAATGAGAGTGAGGAGGGTGGGTCAAGTAGAGAGAAAAATTAAGGGGTTCAGATAGACAGATATCAATGGAAGTAAAGGTGGTAAAGGAAAGATGTGTAGAGTATTTCAGAGAAGTACTTAATGTGGAGGAGGATAGGGAGGCCTTGATTGCGGCAGTGGTAGGTGAGGGGAAAATGACTGTGCTGAGAAAAGAAAATAATATAACTATAGAAAAATAGGAGATGCAAAGATCATTGAATCTAAGGAAAGCCGTTAAGGCACCTGGGTTAGACGGGTGCTGCGAGATTGTTAAGAACTGGAGAAAGGTTATGACAGATCGACAGGAAGGCATTGTGGGAGGTGGTATTGATGTGTGGGATAGGAAGGAAATTGGTAAAAGCAGTCAAAAACTTTTATATCAGTAGAAGAGCTTGCGTTACTGTTTGAAATGGTGAAAATAAGTGTTTTGAAGTGAAGGTGGGATTTTGCCAGGGTTGTATAATGTCATAATGGTTGTTCAACGTATACATCAATCGGGTGGTGCAAGAGGTAAATGCGAGGATGATGGGTAGTGGATTGGGGATGGATGGTGAGAATGAAGAGAAGTGAGAGGTGAGCCAGTTATTGTTTGCGAATGACACCGCGCTTTTGGCTGGGTCAGAAGAGGGTCTATGGCAGTTAGTAACAGAGTGCGGGAGGCTTTGGAAGAGTTTAAATTAAAGGGTAATAAAAGTAAAATGATGAGACATACAAGGGGTAGATGGCAGTGAGTTGGAAGTAAGTATTAAAAGAGAGAGGCTAGAGGAAGTAGAGTGTTTTAAGTATTTAGGGTCATATGTGGCAGGGAATAGAGGAGTTGGAGTGGAGATAATCTGTAGAGTGAAACAGTCAAGTAAATCTATTGGGTGAATAAAAAGTGTCATGAGAAACATGTGTCTGAGGATGGACGCCATAAGAGGACAATATGAAAAGGTGTTTGTGCCGCGACTATGTATGGGGACGAGATTTGGAGCCTAAGTGAGGCAGTAGGGAAAAAATAATAAATATTTGGAGTGAAGTGCTTGGGGAGTATGATGGGGGTGACGAGGATGAATAGATGAGAAATGAGGAGATGAGGCAGAGAGCAGGGATGGAAAGGGAGCTGGCAGTTAAGGTTGACGAAAGAGCACTAGAAGGTCTAGTTATATGGAGAAAATGAACGAATGAAGACTAGGAAAGAGAGAGTGGAAGGCAGAGGTGGATGAAGTGAACTGGAGGGGAAGACCGAGAAAGAGACGTGGGGATGGATGAAGTGAAGGACGACTTTGGGTAGAGTGAAGATTTTTAAGAAAGGAAAGGAGAGGGCAATAGATGCGTGTGAGTGGTTGTAAATGGATGATCATTTGTTGCACATCTTCTCAAGTTATTTGTACGCAAAAGAGGAGGGAGGATGGCCATTAAGTGAAGCGGTGGGGGTAAACCAGATTAGGATGTCGGATCCTGCTCTGGAGGTGCTGTGTCTTGCTGCATTGCTGCTTCTGACTCAGGCTTTGGGCGGGAAGTTAGAAATGACCCTCCATCCACATAAAAAAAAAAAAAAGTGTTGAATGGGTGTGGAATAGTTTAATGGTGGATGCAGACCTTGCCTGGCTTTCTTTTCTCCCGTATAAGGTGAAGAAGTTTTGTTTATAGATACGAGTATATACATGTATACGTACATGTCGCCTTGGCTGTTCAATGTATACATGGATGGGGTGGTGCGATAAATAAAGGCGAGGGTAATAGGCAGGGGACTTGAGATAGTGAAAGAAAATGAAGAAAAGTGGGAGGTAAGCCCGTTGTTGTTTGCTTACGACATTGAACTTGTGGCAGGGTCAGAGGGAGGAGGGTTAAAGGAATTAGTGAAGGAATTTGGGAAGTTATGCGATAGGAGAAAGTTGAAGGTAAATGTGGTTAAAAGCAAGGTGATGAGGTGTACAAGGGGAGAGGATAGCAGTGATTTGGAAGTAAGTCTTAAAGGAGAGAGGCTGGAGGAAGTGGATGGCTTTAGGTATTTGGGGTCGCATGTGGCAGGAAAAGGAGGCATGGAGGTGGAAGTAAACTGAAGATTGAGAGAAGCAAGGAAATGCCTTGGGGTAATAAAAAGCGTTATGAGAAATAGGCATTTGGGAGTAGATGCAAAGAGGAGATTATATGAAGGGACAATTGTGCCGACGGCTTTGTATGGGGCAGAGACCTGGAATTTAAGAGAGGCAGACAGGAAAAGTTTGAATGTAATTGAGATGAAATGTCTGAGAAATATGGTAGGGCTTACAAGGTTGGATAGAGTGAGAAACGAGGAGGTGAGGAGGAGAGCGGGGTTGGCAAAGGAGATAACAGATAGGGTTGATGAAAGAGTATTGGGATGGTTTGGATACATGGAAAGAATTAATGAAGAAAGATTAGTAAAAGGGGTGTGGAGGGCAGAGGTGGATAGAGTGAACTTGAGGGGACGACCGAGGATGAGATGGATGGATGGGATGAAGGGAGCGCCGAGAAAGAGGGGAATGTCTGTTGTCAATTTTCAAACATAAAAGATAAAAAGAAATATCCTTTACCTTTTCATAAATCTTTTTCACATATCTGCATTACCACAAAAATCTGGTCCATATAATCCATACTGTTCCTTACTAATTACTCCCTCTGTTCCTCTCCTAATCCTCTCAATTAAAACCCTCCCATAAGCCTTCCCAACTACTCTCAACAAACCGATCCCCCTGAAAATACTACACTCATATTTGTCCCCTTTTTCCTCGTAAAGCAGAACTATACAGGCACTCTTCCAGTCCTCCAGTATTCTACCCTCCCTTAGATACACATTGAACAACTTCACTAACCAGTCTAGTATTACTGTACCTCCCTTTTTAGACAC
>NC_134797.1:60336638-60344138 GCF_046742065.1 Oratosquilla oratoria
GTTTGGGAGGATATGCGATAGGAGAAAGTTGAAGGTAACTGTGGGTAAAATAGGATGATGAGAAGTAGAAGGGTAGAGGATGACAGTGAGTTGGAAGTAAGTCTTAAAAGATAGAGGCTGGAGGAAGTGGATGGCTTTAAGTGTTTGGAGTCGCATGTGGTAGGACAGGGAGGAGTGGAGGTGGAGGTAAATTGTAGATTGAGAGAAGGAAGTAGGTGCCTTGGAGGATTAAAAAGTGCCATGAGAAATAAGTATTTGGGAGTGGATGCAATGAGGAGGTTGTATGAAGGGGTGATTGTGCCGACGGCTTTGTATGGGGCAGAGACCTGGAATTTAAGAGAGGCAGACAGGAAAAGTTTGAATGTGTTTGAGATGAAATGTCTGAGAAGTATGGTTGGGGTTACAGGTTGGATAGAGTGAGAAACGAGGAGGTGAGGAGGAGAGCGGGATTGGCAAAGGAGATGACAGATAGGGCTGACGAAAGAGTATTGGGATGGTTTGGACACATGGAAAGAATGAGTGAAGAAAGATTAGTAAAAGAGGCGTGGAAGGCAGAGGTAGAGGGAGTAAACTTGAGGGGACGACCGAGGATGAGATGGATGGAGAGGGTGAAAAGGGCGTTGAACAAAAGGGGAATGTCTGTTGAGCGAGGAAGGAAGAAGGCAGGAGATAAGGGTGAGTGGAAAATGGACGAGTATAGATGATACTATGATGCAAGGAAGGGAGTGGGTGGGGATAGGGGGTAAGGAGTGGTTATGAGTAAATTATATTTTGACACAGCCCGAAGGGATTTTCCCCCCGCTCTCTCTTTTTCTGCATGAGGGGACGAGGAGGAGGAGGGGTCGCCGATTAAGTGAAGCGGCCTTGCTGTGGATATACTGTGTATTGCTTTATTGCGTTTGTACCAGGGCAGTTGGTGGATACAGGGATGACCCGTCATCCAAGGGGAGCTGAGATGGGAGGGGTGGAAAGGGTGGTGGATGGGAGTGGAATGAGTTGGAATAGGTACGTGCCTCTGACTTAGCTACCTTCCCTGCAAGGGGGAAAAAACTCTTGGTATATAGATAGATTAGATAGATATGTATACACTACATTCCAAAATCATATACAAATAATTTCTTATAACAATTTAAATATTTTTTAACGAAAACCTAAGAAATTTCGCAAGGAGAGTGGCATTACTTTTTCATGCGCTAGATTTTTAGAGCGATCTGCGCAGTAATAAACAAGCGGCGACCATTTTGTTGCACTGTTGCAGTAATCACTGTACCATTTTATGTGCAAATTCCCCCAAACACCTCGCAATAGTATAATTAAAGGCAAAAATTTAAGAAAATTGTAGTTTTACATTTAACACAAACAACACACAAAATTTAAACACTGAGGACTAATTGTGTTACACAGCTAATACTTTACATAACAGACATTATTAAAGATCACCGAAAAAAGCCTTTAGTCCATTGAAGAAGCCAATTTCTTATTGTCATCCAAAGAAACCTCCCCAGCAGTTGTCAAGATAACGCCCCGTAATCTTTGGTATGATATTGCGGTCTTGCGGTGTATATCTTCCTCTTAAGGACGCTCCAGAGGTTCTCTATCAGATTCAGATCTGGAGAACAGGGCGGCCACTCCATAATGTTTCCATGCCTGGCGGAAACATTGTTCAAATAATCGGTGGTAAGCCGTGCTGCATGCAATGGGGCATCATGATACAGGAATACAGCAAGTCAACGTTGATACTCTGGAAGGCCCAATAAGCTCACTGCCAACAATCCCAGCCCAAAACATAGCACCACCCTACTGACGCCCAAGTAGGTGAGGGCACTCGTGCTCCTTTGAGAACCAGCCCCTCCTACAGCCATCGGGTTCATCGAGAGTAGCTCCACATTCATCGGTGAAGAAAACCTGTCCGAACGACAGTTTCATTTATTTCTGGACCCAATCAAGCCACTTCCTTTTGTGTATATCCTTCAAAGGAGGTCGAATATCTGCTTTGCTACATCGGTCGAGCTCTTCAGGATATGGCATCTTGAGGTCTTTGGTACACCGGGAAGACCAGCGCCCTCGGACACTTCCCTACTGGTTTGGAGAGGGTTGCGATGGAATTCTGTCTTTATTATACGGATAACTCATGTGTGTTTTCGTAGCTTTCCCTTGTCTGACCATTAATCGGGGTTACTGCCATTTTTTTTCTACTGGACGATGATTTCGGCCGGTCATTTTAGCAATTTCCAAGGTGGATTACTTCTTGTTTAGCTCTTGGATGATTTTTGTCTTCTCAAGTTCTGTTAAAGCTCCTCTGCGGCCCATCTTGCATTTAAAGTGGTAGAGTGATGACTGCAACAATGAACCAAGATGGCTGCCGTTTTTTTACTACTGCGCAGGTCGTTCTGAAAATTTAGCTCTGCGGATGGAAAAATGTTGCCAGACTCCGTACGAAATATCAAAAGTTTTCGTCGAAAACTCTTTGTGATGTTACAAAAAGATTATTTCTATATAATTTTGGAACGCAGTGTGTACATATATATGTATATATATATGTATATATATATATATATACATATATATATATATACATATATATATATATATATACAGTATATATGTATACATATACATGTATATGCATATATATATACATACATACATATATATATACATACATATATATATATATACTCACACACACACACACACACACACACACACACACACACACACACACACACACACACACACACACACGGAGTCGGATGGCTATGGAGGAACAGACGTGTCACTGCGACCTCATTCCTTCGGTGTGCCACGATGGTGCGTAGCAGCCTATTGACCTCACCCCACTAGACTTAGGCACATCACGGTCCGGTGACATGATGTAAAGTCCTCTTTTATACCGATACCGACCCAATTAATAGTACAGAAATGAAACGAGGGTGCAGTTACTCACCATGTACAGTATCCAACAACATGGATGAAGTGACTCGACAGTGTTTACCACAGGGCAAGTTGCAAGGGTGGGGTGTATCGCTGCTTAGCGGCGCTCACCTGACCCCACTTTATCTCAGTGCTGACGTTCCCAAGGGATTTGCACTTTGTGGGTAAGGTTAATTTCCCCGTTTCTTTATTTATGAATAACAATGCCTAACACATTATTTACTCAGAATAGACTATCTTAAATTTTACACATATTGTATATTGTCAATCCATCTCCATATCACTTTTAATCCAGTGAAGCGTTTTTTATTATTGTCAATAATTCTTACAGACACACACACACACATACACACACTACTATCTCCTTGCTTAAGGGGAACAGTAACGACTTGTAGCATGAGTAGAAAAAAAAATCTTGCCCGGAGCGAGTGCGGTGAAAACTCGGAACCTCAAGAGTCGGAGCCCGAAGCGCTCGCGCCTGTGAATGTAAATACTGTATGTATATATATGCAGTATATATATATATATATACATATATATATATATATATATATATATATATATACATACATACATACATACATACATATACATATGTGTGTGTGTGTTTCCCTTTCAGCAGCTTGGTCTGGATTGTGACTCCACTCAACCTGTGACGTCACTCCACCTATGACGTAGTAATTGCGCAGTGGCTGAGAGGAGAAAGCTGGTTGTTCTACCACATATCTTTGGAATAACCGTAGTGGTGGTGGTGGTGGTGGTGAAAGTGACGAAGGAGGGGGTGGAGGAGGAAGGAGGAGGGAGGTTGTGACAATGTGGATGATAATGCTAATGGCGGCAGCAGAAACAAAAAATATGTTGATGTCGGTGATGTCGGTGGTTAAGTTTGTAACGATGCTGGTGGAAACGGTAGTGGTGAGTGCAGGACTTCGCTGCTGTGAAGGTGAAGACAAACAATCATCGTCGTGTTGATAATGATGATGTTTATGTTGGTGATGGTGGATATGGTTGTAGTGAATTGCTGGTAATAGTCCATGGACAGGGAAGGTGATTATTAATCGTTCTTGGTCACCATGCATATGGTGATGGTATTTACTCGTAACTATTTACAATTTATTTGTCCATTCTATTTACTCTGTTCACTTTCGCAATAAGAATCACTAAAGACATCAAGGCGAGGCAACATTCAATTCTACTCAAGAGAATATATCATTGTCGGAAGAAAACTAGCAGAGTAGAATTGTCATTTTATTTTGTAAATACAATAGTTTTGAGGCAAAAACAGGATGATGATTTCATAAAGCTTAGGACAAATCTTACCTAAGGACTCCCTAAAGCTTGAATAAGATCTAAATTGAAGGGATGAACTAAAATGAAAAAGACAAATAAATAACACTCTAAGGTAGTTGATACCATTAAGCGTTTGGAATAAAAAAAGACATCAACAATGACCAGGCAGTTATGGGTGGCCAGAGACTGCAAGAAGACAGTGGATATTGAAATCGAAAGAGAAGAGAGAAAGTGGGGACCCCTCATCGGTCAGCATGCGTACCTTCCTGCTGGATATGTCAGTGACCGTAGGTTTTACATACTGTATACGAGTGCGCGTGTATCCGTGTGTGTATGCACAGGTTTGTGTTTGCGTGTGTAATTGTACGTGTGAGTGTGTGTGCGTATGTGGGTGTATGTGAATATGTACGTGTGTGTGTGTGTGTGTGTGTGTGTGTGTGTATGTGTGTGTGTGATTCACTATAGTTTTCAATCACGTGTTGGATTCGTAATCGACAGCTATTACCCTCCTGAATGAGAGCTCAAAGCTTATAATTATATGGTCCGATCTTTGGATCTTTGGATGATGCATGTGTGTGTGTATTCACTTGGTCTTTGGATCACGTGTTGGACTCGTGATCGACAGCTATTTCCCTCCTGGAAGAGAGCTCAGAGCTCGTAGGTCCGATCTATGGGTAATGCTATGACCTTGCACACACACACACCCCCAACTCCCCGCCCACGAGAGTTGGAGTAACACCCCTCAGCGCTGCGATACTGATATCATTTCAGCCCCGGGCGAGGATCGAACCCGGACCTCCGTAGTGGCAGGCCAGAGCTCTAACCACAGCGCCATGTGTGTGTGTGTGTGTGTGTGTGTGTGTGTGTGTGTGTGTGTGTGTGTGTGTGTGAGAGAGAGAGAGAGAGAGAGAGAGAGAGAGAGAGAGAGAGAGAGAGAGAGAGAGAGATTCACTATGGTCTTTGGACCACGCGTTGGATTTGTGATCGACAGCTATTACCCTCCCGTGCGTGCGTGTGTGTGAGTGTGTGTGTGTGTGTGTGAGTGTGTGTGTGTGTGTGTGTGTGTGTGTGTGTGTGTGTGTGTGTGTGTGTGTGTGTGTGTGTGTGTGTGTGTGTGTGTGTGCGTGTGTGTGTGTGTGTGTGTGTGTGTGTGTGTGTGTGTGTGTGTGTGTGTGTGTGTGTGTGTGTGTGTGTGTGTGTGTGTGTGTGTGTGTGTGTGTTTCTGTGGGCATGGGTGTTTGTATGTGTATGTGTGTATGTGTGTGTGTGTGTGTGTGTGTGTGTGTGTGTGTGTGTGTGTGTGTGTGTGTGTGTGTGTGTGTGTGTGTGTGTGTGTGTGTGTGTGTGTGTGTATGTGTGTGCGTGTGTATGTGCGTGTGTGTGTGTGCGTATGAGTGTAAGTGATTCATCATTCCCCATGGTCTTGGATCACGTGTTGGACAGCTATTTCCCCTCCTGGAAGAGAGCTCAGAGCTCATATATTACCGATCTATGGGTAATGCTGTGACCTTACACACACACACACACACACAACTCCCCAAACACGAGAGTTGGAGTAACGACTCGCAGCGCAGCGATACTGAAATTATTTCAGTCCTGGGCGGAATTCGAACCCGGATCGTCGTAGTGGCAGCCGGGAACTCTAACCACTGCGCCACGAGGTGTGCATGTGTGTATGTTCGTGTGTGTGTGTGTGTGTGTGTGCGCGTGTGTGTGTACGTGTGTGTGCGCGTGAGTGTGCGTTTATAAGTTGTGTGTGTGTGTGTGTGTGTGTGTGTGTGTGTGTGTGTGTGTGTGTGTGTGTGTGTGTGTGTGTGTGTGTGTGTGTGTGTGTGTGTGTGTGCGTGCATGTGTGTTTATAAGTGTGCGTGTGTATGTGTGTCCGCATGTGTGTGTGTGTGTGTGTGTGTATATTTGTGTGTATGTTTGTGTGTGTGCGTGTGTGTGTCCGCATGTGTGTGTGTGTGTGTGTTTATGTATGCATGTGTGTATGTGCTTGTGTGTGTATATATATGTGAGTGTGTGTGTCCTTGCGTGCATGTGTGATTGTGCGTTTGTATGATTCACCATGGTCTTGGATCACGTGTTGGACTCGTGATCGACCTCTATTTCCATCCCGGAAGAGAGCTCAGAGCTCATATATGACCGATCTCTGGGTAATGCTGTGACCTTATACATACACACACACGCACACACCTCCCCGCCCACGAAAGTTGGAGTAACGACTCGTAGCGCAGCGATACTGAAATTATTTCAGCCCCGGGCGGGGTTCGAACTCGGACCGCCGTATTGGCGGCTGGGAGCTCTACCACCTGCGCCATCGAATCGTGTATGTGCGTCCGTGTGCTCGTTTGTGATTCGCCTTGGTCTTTGGATCACGTGCTGGACTTGTGATCGACAGCTATTTCCCTTCCGGAAGAGAGCTCACAGCTCGTATGACCGATCTATGGATAATGCTATGACCTTACACGCACACACACACACAACTCCCTGCCCACGAGAGTTGGAGTAACGACTCGAAACGCAGCGATACTGAAATAATTTCGGCCCCGGGCAGGATTCGAACCAGGTACCGCCGGCACGGCCGTACTGACAGTCTGGGACTCTACCAACCGCGCCACCGAGTCGTGTGTGTGTGTGTGTGTGTGTGTGTGTGTGTGTGTGTGTGTGTGTGTGTGTGTGTGTGTGTGTGTGTGTGTGTGTGTGTGTGTGTGTGTGTGTGTGTGTGTGTGTGTGTGTGTGTGTGTGTGTGTGTGTGTGTGTGTGTGTGATTCATCATGGTCTTGGATTACGTGTTGGATTCGTGATCGACATTTATTAACCTCCCGCGTGAGAGCTAAGAGCTTGTATGACCGATCTATGAGTAATAATGTGACCTTACCCGTACACATACACCCAACTCCCCGCCCGCGAGTGTTGGAGTAACGTCTCGCAGCGCAGCAGTACTGAAATTATTTCCGTCTTGGGCGGGATGTATTTGTGCATGTTTATGTGTGTGTTGCGCGCGTGTGTGTGTTTTGTGTTTGTGTGTGTGTATGTGTGTGCGTGTGTTCGTGTGTGTGTTTCTGTACGTGTGTGTGTTTGTATATGTGTGCGTGTGTGTGTGTATGTTTGTGTGTGTGTGTGTGTGTGTTAGTGTGTGTGTTCATTTTGTTATTTACCTAATTGCAGTATACAGGAAAGAAGCAACGCTCGATGGGTTCCGTCTCCTAATCTTCAGTTTTATCCTACCTATCCTCAAATTCATGTAGTCTCAACTTAATCTATATCCTTAAA
>NC_134797.1:60346638-60369138 GCF_046742065.1 Oratosquilla oratoria
GTACATGTATGCCTGTATTTCTTCCTATCTACACGCTCTGCATGGTCTATCTTTCCCACGTGGTTATTTACCTGCCGTGCAAGAATAGTGGCTCCCTCTTCACTTTCTTATACCTCAATGATATCGCCATTCTCATCTTATCTTGATGTTATCGTCTTCTTCTTCTTGTTCTTCTTGTTCTTGGGGGGAACGTTCTGCGCTATCATAAGCACTTTCACTTGATAGTGTCGTCATGTTGCATGGTAGAGAAGACGAGGGGCAAGAGGTAAAACGGGCAGGAAGAGAAATAGAAAGAGGGGGAAGAAGAGGAAAGAGGAAACTTTAGGAAGAAAAAGAAGACAAATGATATATGGGTGAAGTGAACAATTGAGGAAGAATACAAAGATAACGAGACAAGAAAAAAATATGATGAGATAAGAAAAAATAAAAAAGACGCCACAGATAAATTGTATGGTGCAGCACTGACTCCATGTTCGCTGTAGCTGCATTTGGTAATTTAGAAATTTTAGAGACATCCCAACGGACCAAAAAATTACTCGACATTCATTTCAGACGAATTTCAGCTCAAAAAAATAATGTTGATCGCTTTTAACTCCCTCCATCAATCTCTCTCCTATCTCTGTCTCCTATCGCTCTCTCCGATCTCTATTTCTCTCCTATCTCTCTCCTTGGCGATTTCTGTGACAATGTATCTTCATTGCGATGTTGTCGCCAAGCATTAAAACTCCAGTTACTTGTGATGAAAACACAAATAACCGCAGGTAAATAAGACACAAATGAGAAATAAAAGAAAAAGAAGAGAGAGAAGAGTCAGGAGGTACGAGAGGAAAGAAGGAAGGAATGAAGGAAGGATGGATGGAAGGAAGGAAGGAAGGAAGGAAGGAAAGAAGGAAAAAAGTCTGAGATTAGAAGGTAAAAAACAAAACAAAAAAATCTGGGCGAACCCTAGAAGGAAATAGGGACTAAGGGAGGATGAGGCAAGGGAAAGAGGAAAGGATATAAGGGAGGAGTTTGAGAAGGGAGGAGGGAGGGAATGGAAAGAAGGGAGGGAGGGAGGGAGGAAGGGAGGGAAGTAGTGCCATGGAAGAAGTCGAATGTATGCCACCCCTATTTGGGGCTTGGAGAGCCAGCAACAGAGTGACACTACGGACACTACGAAAAGTGACGATCCTAAACATTTTCTGATCACGCTGACATATTTGACCGATTTTGTCCAAACCATGTACGATCTTATTTGAATGGGGAGGTAATTTTTTTTTTATAACAGTTTGAATTCGGGGTGTGCTGCACAGAGCTTTCTTTGGGAAATGCCTTACAGTTTTATTCGGTTTAGGAACAGTCGTCGCATTGAAAGAGAGAAGAACGAAGAGGTTTAGTCGAGGGTGTCAACATATCGAGTCCAGTCGAAGACGTATAAACCATCTAAAACATATTCTGGAGTGATGCATATAATTTCGTACATACACTCAGCCAGTTTAGTTAGTATATGAAGATACACAACTGGCGACAAGAAAATTTATTATATCACTGTGGAACACATGATCGAATAAGAATTATCGAGTCCTGTCCAGCTACCATAACCTGCTGCTTTACTTTTTTATTTTTGTGGTAGTTGATGTAAATATGTAAATCTCTACCTTCCCTTTCCTGTTCCAGTCTTGTTCAGCCTTTCATTTACTCCAGGTTGGTTTGTGGCTGCTAACTTCTACATGGCTCGTTCTTATCAATACAATGGAACACGTTTTTGACACCATTAACACATCTTTTGACTTTCCTCGCGCAAATGTAATTACTCAACCCATTATTTTTTTTTTGTCTTTATTTTTTGTGTACCCATGAAAAATATTCATTTATTGGTAGAACCACCTTTCTTAGATAAATACAATGGATGAATGATGGATGACAATATATATTTTGACGAGTACCATTTAAGAAATTCATCTGATTAAAGGCTGTACCCTTGTCTACTAAAGGCCTATAATGTACACATTTATTGCGTTTACATATACTTAATATTGAAGATGGATAGATAACAGAAAATGATACGTATAATGCCGATATATTTGGTGTTTCAAAATCAGCCCCAGTAAAATGCTCATTTTTCTGTTATTGATCGTCATTGAGCTACTGTAAACAAATGAGCATCGTACAATTACCGACAATATTATCCAACTTTATGATACAAGTTTTCTTCAAGTAAACGATACTGTTTTAACAAGAAATATGATACATCTAACAATATTAACCATTACCTTTAGCCAGTATGTTTTCTACTAAAGCATAGTCATTTTGCCACTTGACAGATGCAGTTCCATTAAAATAAGTTAAGATTTCCCTATTTCTTTTAATGATACTCATATGATCGATGTTGAAATATCATTGGGATTGGTCAGGACACTCTTTCTCAGTGTTATGACCAGTCTCTGTCCGGTACCAAGTGTTTTTCTAAAGTTGGTCATCATTTTTGTCAGACGCACTTCCAGTTTGCTCAGCAAACAGTAAAATATTCCAGGAGTCGCCCGTTGATACTCAAAAACTTGTCGTCGTATATGCAAGCTTGACAGTACACATTGTTGAATTCACCACCACTTGCTTGCTGCTTGTTCAAACCGTAAATACAGCAAGATCTACTGACATCCGGGTCATTTAATTTTAGAGACGCAGCCTCACCTCATAGAAGCAATTTTCTAGAGAATATTGACATTGGACCGGGTGGACGTTAGCATCACCACATAAATAATGACGGACTTCCGGCCCAATTGTCCCTCCTCCGATGTGAACACGGCATCGCTTGCCTCTCCCTGATAGGCGTCCCGCTACCCTCTACCCTCCCAGCAAACCGCGTGCAGTGTGGCCGCACCCATAGGCGAGAGAATAAATCCTTTTGCTTCTTCAGCTTAGTTTTGTAGACTGACCAACAGTGCCACATTGAAGAAAGGCCGAACTTTAATGCGCCCTAATTCTAAAGGGATAACAGAATAAAGGGCTCTTTCTATTATGTACTGTGAGAATATTGGACAACTACCTTTATGGGCTACCGGTCCATGCAACAGCTCCATTGATCTTTACCATAATTTTCCCACCACTTACAAGAGAATGGTAAATCCGAGTGTGGTGATTGTGTCAGACCCAAGGGGAAGTGGTTTCAGTCTACAACAATCATTATTTTCGTCCGTCATATGCGGAGCGGCCAATGTTCATTCTGAATAACGGGCAGATTCAGTCATGTTTTCAAGTATGACTATAGTGAGAATCCTATGACTTTCATTGGTCAACCTCGTGTCGGGTATTGACTGCACGAGTCTTATACTGTTGATATGTTAAAGACAAAGTGACGCCCCTACGGTCTTGAGTCACACAGCGTTATTTCATGATCGTAGACCAACTTCTGCTCAGAAATGGTTACTGATCACTTTCAACTTTTGCCATCCCTCCTTTCTGCAGATTTCCCTGAATCTCTCTTTTACCACCTCTTTGATTCCGTCTCTTTTGCTTTGACATTGTCCCCAAGGATGTAAGAATTGATCTTCGGCGACGAAATACAAATACTTTACTTGCAGCCATAAAATAAGGCAAAAATGGCCGTCACCACTTCTCACGGCACTAAAAGTCGGCGTGAACCACGAAATTGAATGAAGTGGGTGGCGTGAGTGTGAGAGGAAAACTGAAATGAGTTGGACGTATGGGGGGTGAAGGAGGCTTTGGGTGCACGAGGAATGTCCGTCAACCAGGAATGAGAAAGCACAGAAGGCAGGAGTGAATCGAGGGAGATTGTGCTTGAAGACATGACACGACAATAGTTTTGAGATGATGATGAGAGGGGTTGGCATTTGATGAAGCGGTGGGGGTAAACAAGCTTCAGCTGTTGGGCCCTGCCGTTGTAGAATAGCTGGGCTTCTTTGGGTTGCATTACATTTGGCATAGCCGAGGAGAGAGCCATCCTTCCTTCCTGAGGTGTGTTGAGATGGGAAGGGTGGTGGTAGAATAGGCTTAATTTGTGTGTGATGTGAATGTGTGCCAACTCTTATAAGAGATGGGAGGATATGCGGTGGTATTCTTGAAAAAATTCTTTCCTTATATAAATCTTATATAAATCCTTGGAAGGGAAAAATTATATAAGGAAATATTTTTTTAAGAATACCACCGTAAGAATCTTACGGTGGTGTTCTTAAAAAATCTCTCCTTATATAAATCTTATATAAATCCTTGGAAGGGAAAGATTTATATAAGGAAATATTTTTTTAAGAATACCACCATAAGACTCTTCCGGTGGTATTCTTAAAAAAATCTTTCCTTATATGAATATTTCCCTTCCAAGGATTTATGTAAAATTTATATAAGGAAATATTTTTTTTAAGAATACCACCTACAGTGGTTTCCTTATATAAATATAAATATTATAAAAAATATTTCCTCATATAAATCTTTCCCTTCCAAAGATTTATATAAGATTTATATAAGGAAATATATATTTATAAGAATACCACCTTAAGATTCTTACAGTGGTATTCTTAAAAAAAATCTTTCCTTATATAAATCTTTCCCTTCCAAGTATTTATATAAAATTCACATAAGGAAAGAGTTATTTTTTAAGAATACCACCGATGGTATATTCCAGATATCATATATATATATATATATATATATATATATATATATATATATATATATATATATATATATATATATATATATATATGGAATCATACCTGAGAAGGGTTGTTCATTTCGACAGATCACAAACGAATTCATTTTGAGGTTAGACAAGGAAATAATTTTCTTATGATTACTCTCTCAGCCTCATTTGAGTCCTGCTTATCCAACAGACACCACTGTTACCATCCCCTTTGAGCAAGGGAAGGTGCGTGTGTAAGATTACAGGATTGCTCGTGGATAGGAATGTATATACAAATTACGAGCTCCCAAGCTGAATATTAATGGCTGTCGATCACGAGTTGTCCATGACTATGGCGAATCACCCATTCTCGGAATTCATAGAACCTCAAGGATCATCACAAGCACTGCACAATGTACTTCAACCCCACTGCGTGGCGTTTTAGATTCTACCTTTGATTGCCCCGTATAGTTTCACTTCATAACCTATTCCTTGTGGTGAAAGGAAGAAGGAAGTGGGGTAAGATGGAGAAGATAGAGGGGAGGTAGAAGGGAGGAAAACAGTAGTAATCAGAGAAAAATGTAAAGAGAGAGAGAGAGAAAGGGGGGAGTAGGAGAGAGAAAGAGAGAGGAAGCTCGGAGCCGGCGAAGACGAAAGTGAGGGACGGTGGGTAATACAGTGATGATAATGATGATGATGATGTCGAAGATGACCAGTTTCACTCTTACCGAACCCAGGTGGGCTCAACGGATCTAGGTCACGGGAGGGTGAGCTGTGGAGGAGGGGCAGGGAGTAGATGAGACGGAGGAAGGAAGTTGTCGTGGAGCTGGCTGCTGACAGGGAGAGACAGGATGTAGAGGGTTTTGCCGAGAAATGGCGTACGTAGAGTGAGAGAGAAAAAAAGAGTATATATATCTAGATTCCCAGAACTTTCATGTTTAGGTAGATACTTGCCTCCAAGCACCATGTCACACCAGACCAGTCCAGAACCTTCTAGAAGACAAGCCAACTGTTCGGAGTGCCAGTTGTTAACACTGGTCTTCCTATGTTGTTTCCCTCACCTGAAATCGTGGTATTAAAAAACAATAAGTTACAGTGACAAAGCATGAGGTCGACAGGAGACCTTTCGGTCCATAACAAGATTGGGTGTAGAGAAAATTTGACAAGTAAACAAATATTTCAACAATCAAAACGGAATAACTAATTCATAAATTACAATTCTTTTCGATAAGTTTACCTATTGACTATACGGTTGACGCATTTCTACCGACTTTTAGATTGGATCTTAGTCCATTATTTCTCGTTTCGTTTATACATAATACATATACCAAAGACTTTTTCCCCCTTATACGGGAGGTGGCCAAAAGACAAAGACATAGAAACCGCTCCCACCCATTCCATCCCCTACATACTCCACTCCCCTCTACCCTCCTCCCTCCCTCTTAGCTTGGCACCTCCTGGATGACGGGTCATCCCTGCATCTTGTCCACTGCCCTGGGTCAGAAGCAGTGTCGTTTATAATTAGTGCAAAATTAATCTCATTTATGATTATATAAATTTCCTTTAAAGTTTTTGAAGATCACTTCTCGAAAATCTGCATCAGTTCCCCCATGATTTATCGTTTTTTCTTCCATTTAGTCAATACTTCTAGTAAAGTTTTGGGATCATGCCAAAATAGAATTGTCTAATTGTATGTGGGCTAATGATTTATATGATTGATTGATGATAGTAGAACACCTGAAGTATAAAAATTATGCTTTCAATCCGACAATTACATTTGCTTTCCCTAAGGCAAATATGCAATCCATTTTTACACGTGCAAAACGTTATTTTTTTTACACCATTGCTGTAGCTTGGCTAAATTTTCTTAAATGTCGAGTGGTCTTGTAGTCCTAATTAGCGCCATTTTTTATATATGTACACTACTTTATACTTTTTGAGATCAATACTGTAGCTTATCTAAATCTTTTTGAATATTGAGTTGATGTGAATGCTTGTTTGATTTTATGCACCATTAAGTATCACCAACAATATCACCAACAAATCTGGGTACAATATATCTAACTCCACAGTGAACGATACGAGTATATATTTTTTCATTCTAAAAAGAAGTTCCCCAAAAACGGAAGTCAGATGAACTTCAATCCATCTTTCCATTCATAACAATTCGTTCTTTGCAACTGTTTAGCTTATTGCTCATTCAGTTTAATAGGTCACCTCTTATCACATGCAAAGCGAATTTTATGAGTTGCCACCCGTGTGAGACAGTATTTTTTTCAGAATCCTGATGTAGAAAATCTGCTGCTTCACTCTTTCCAGTTTCGTAGACTGAGTTATTTGTTCATCTATGTGTAAAATTGTTTTTTCTGACATAGCATCGGTTGTAGTGTTATTGTTTTTTCTCTTTCTATACAGTGTATCTATAAGAAATGTACTCTCTCTTCTCTACCTGACGTGACCCAGCGCCCCCTTTACCAATCCTCATCATTCTCGGGCTTCCTCCTATCAATAAAAAATACTTTTCCACCTTGAATTCAATATACAAGGGAAGAGGACAGGAGCTGTAGCGGCTGTCCTAGGCTAACCTGGCTTGGGAAGGCCCATTTCATTAGGAAGGCCTAGCAGGGTCCACTGGGTTGCCTCTATTCTAAGTTGCCTACCGTCTTCGCTTTACCAGTAGCCGAAGATGACTGATGTAGATTGAAAGCTTGTCAGGTCGTCCTCTCTACATTCCCTTTGGACAATTCTCACGGGACTTCACTCCTGCCCAAAGGCAACCATGGCCAGGAGGCCCAGAGTCGAAATATCGTGAGCACAGATTCAGCTGTGGATCTTAATTTTATGCATATACATATTCATATGCATATACATATACATATACATATACATATACATACACATATACATATACATTTATATATGTGGTGATTTAACGTAATAAATGTTGTTGATGTTATATTGACTAAACAAATATAAATACAAAATCAAAGTGGATCAGATGTTTATTGGTGTTTTTTCTGTATATCAAAGACTTTAACTATAATATAGACCGGGAAAGCACAAGAATGCCCATCAGGACGTATTGTGAAGTTGTACCCAGGCTTTGACAAATTTGTCCCTTCAGAAGCTGATTCCCAAAACCCAACGCCCTCAACAGATGAAGAAACCATGTTAGGAAATTATCCTTCAATACATCCTTTGAAAGAAGTAGCTCAGAATGCAGCAAATTATTCGCCCAGTGGACATGGATTTATGGTCCCTACAAAGCTGTTTTTCTTTTTTTAATTAAGCACATTAAAGCTGTATCAAAATTAGGATTTTAGAATGCTGTCAAATGAGGTTATGAATATTTCCAAAATTTTCAAGGATGATATCTTCTCGAAATAAAATTTTTGTACACAAAGCAACGTTGTCGACGTTTTAACAACCATAACAACTATCTTGAGGAATGTTAAGTTGTCGATGTGTCATTATTCATGTTTATTTATTCATTTATTTACTTATTTATTTATGTATTTATTAATTTATTAATTTATTTATTGTGGCAGGTGAAATTCTCTGTCTTGAGTATTGATTCTGGTGTACTTCTCACCTCTATTATTTATATGGGTAATCTTAATTATCATTTGGATTTCAAGATATTTTATTGCATCAGCGAAGGTGGAGTTCTGTATTCTTTGTATCTACTTTTGGCAGCGGAAAGTTTAAGGTCACGGGAGGTTCGCCGGCAGGTCGGTCGCGGAATGGGAATTACTACGCAGTTCGAGTCATAACCTAGACTTCATCGGGAGAATTCATGATTATGACCGGCAGAGACTCATAAAAAATTACACCAGTCACGTGTTAACCCATTCATACAGTGAACAGTGAGGATCAATTACAAGGGATATGCTCCTGTGTATAGAAAATAGTGAAATTCCATCTCACCATCACCACCATATACGTACCTCCCCATCTCCTTTTTCTGTTCCTATACAACACTCAAACCTCCACACGGAAACTGTTGTATTTTCCAGCCAGATGACTGTGAAGAATATCACCGAGCGACCCAAACATAGAACATAAGAAAGGAAGAGAGAAGGAGTTTGAATGTGTTTGAGATGAAATGTCTTAGAAGTATGATGGAGGTTACTAGGCTAGATAGAGTGAGAAATGAGGAGGTGAGGAGGAGAACAGGGGTGGAAAAGGAGTTGGGAGATAGGGTTGATGAAAGAGTATTAGGATGGTTTGGACACATGGAAAGAATGAGTGAAGAAAGATTAGTAAAAGAGGTGTGGAAGGCAGAGGTGGAAGGAGTGAATATGAAGGGGCGTCCTAGGATGAGATGGACGGATGGGGTGAAAGGTGAATTACAAAAGAGAGGAATGTCTGTTGAGGAAGGACGGGAGATGACAGAAGATAGGGGTGAATGGAAAATGGTTGTGTATGGATGATGCTATGATGCATGAGGGGGAGTGGGTGGGGATGGGGGGTAAGGAAGTATGTATAAGAAAAAATTGACGCAGCCCGAAGGGATTTTTCCCCGTCTTCTCCTTTTCTGCATGAGGGGACGGAGAGGGGGGGTCGCCGAATTTATGAAGCGGCCTTGCTGTGGATGTGCTGTGTCTTGCGACACTGCTTCTGACCCAGGGCAGTGGACAGGATGCAGGGATGACCCGTCATCCAGGAAGTGCCAAGATAAGAGGGAGGGAAGAGGGTGGAGGGGAATGGAATATGTAGGGAATGGAATGGGTGGGAGTGGTTTCTATGCCTTTTTCTTTTTGGCTACCCCCCGTGTAAGGGGGAAAAAGCCTCTGGTATATGTATGTATGAACATCTTCCAAATATTTAATGATCTCCCCCAGGTAATGTTTTCCTGTGATCAAATACCACTCATGGATGACATCTGTACCACTCCCTGAAGAAGACTCAGTTGAGCCGAAATCCTGATCGAGGATTACAACTATCCACGCACAAAGTTCTACAGAGTTTAGACCCTGCAACACGGCAATTAGTGAGATCCATAGAAAGTATATGCAAGTCTGATATCAATGCAGGAAACAGCATCACCTTCAACAAAATTTGCCTATTAGAAGACTTACTGTCTGTCTACACAAAAAAATTAATTAAACTTTCCAAATTATCGCTTGACGTTTGTTATCACTGATGATACTGCATGTTTACACAATTAATCAAGGTGAATATGCTTCTACAGTATGCAATTATTTCCAATATAGGCCCTATATAGATTGATTAGTTAATTTGCTTTATGCTCAAAATATGTTTTTTTCATACTTCAAACATAGTGTATTTCTATATATGTGTTGTTATGTATATAATACATCTAAATAGTATCAAGCTTGCACTAAATCTATGGAATGGGGCAGGTGTAATTAAGGGAGTGAACACCGAAAATGTGCTTGATTTTGCAAGTGAGGAAAATGCGTTTAATCTTGGCAACTCGCTTTCCATATTCCTTGGGAGGCTTAATTATTGGTTACAAGCCTGAACCCTAACAAATAGGAGTCTATTTGTGTTGATAGAAATTCGAGCAACTTATCTGATGTAATATCTTCTCTAATAAGCCTATTTCCACGAGCTACGTCAATTACCTTCAAAAGTTTCATGATAAAGTATTCTTAAAGCCTATTGAAGATAGCTATATGATCATAATAATTTGCAGAATAATAATAAAGATAAAACAACTAAAAATTCTATTTTCAGAGGAAACAGCGAGCTGTGTGAAGAGACATTCACAAGTCACAACCATGCAAGAATCAGTAAAACCAACCAATCAGCTCTGAATGGTTTTGCCAAACATCCAATGAAATACTCAGCTCATGACTCTAGACAAAAGCATCTCAATAAATATTAGATACCGACTCGAAAGCATTTGGTAAATAAACAAGAGAAGTGCACTGAAGCTAGAACTAATGTAAATAAAGGGATGGCCAGAATGTATAGACTGTTAGTCTCACACTTGATGTCTGGTGACGCAGGCAAATGAGGTTTTACTAAGAGATCACTGCTGACTTTATCAATGACTGATCCTTGAAAACAGCTGTTCTTGCATGCAAGAACTTCACTGGCCGCCATGCAACACGCAGTATGGAAGAGTATGAAGAAACTGCAAGTCTTTGAAAAGTTACAAACATACTAATAGACAATTCTGCAATGCTCTGCATTTTTCTTCCCTGGCTTATCAGGTATTTTGATCACTGATAACATGGACAATCGCTCCTCGTATTCTGAAGACTCAGATGTAGGATTTGATAGCACTGGTGAATATAAGTGGTATATACAGTACAGTATATAAAGCTGAGCACGTTCCATATTTCGCCCACACTAGAACTTGTAGTAAAGGGTGGTTCACAAAAAGCAAGGCAATTAAACTTGGTTCTCAGTAAAGCTTGTAAAAAAAAAAAAGCCTCTTGTATACGAATACAATGCTGCCATTGCTAGTGATTATTTTTTAAGTTAGGATCTGGGTGCACTAAATTTTGGGGCTCTCAACTGAAGTTGATAAGATCACTTTTAAAGATTCCTGAACATAAATTAAGCACTACTCTGCATACGGTTGGAATTTGCATACTGGAGAGCTTCAAGTCAACCGAGTAGGTCATGGATTGTGTACAAAGACATTGTTCAGTTTCTGCAATGCTCATCATACCTTGCATTATGGGACTTAAGTTTCATCTTATCATGTGGAATCCAAGTATAATTGCACATTGGTGACAGTTAAAAAAATACGGAAACGTCAGTGCATTCTGAGGACAGAAAAAAACATATGCTAGCAAGAGCAACACAACCCCCCAAAATCCCGTAATTCATAAGAGTGGGAAAACCAGGAAAATACACACACACACACACACACACACACACACACACACACACACACACACACACACACACACACACACACACACACACACACACACACACACACACACACACACACACACACACACACACACATATATATATATATATATATATATGTGTGTGTGTGTGTGTGTGTGTGTGTGTGTGTGTGTGTGTGTGTGTGTATTCACTTGGTCTTTGAATCACGTGTTGGACTCGTGATCGACAGCTATTTCCCTCCTGGAAGAGAGCTCAGAGCTCGTAGGTCCGATCTATGGGTAATGCTATGACCTTGCACACACACATACACCCCACGAGAGTCAGAGTAACGACCCGAAGCGCAGCGGTACCGAAATAATTTCGGCCCTGGGCAGGATTCGAACCATGAGCTGCGGGCCACTATTGTGGCAGCTCAGTGCTCTACCAACTACGCCACCGAGTGTGTGTGTGTGTGTGTGTGTGTGTGTGTGTGTGTGTGTGTGTGTGTGTGTGTGTGTGTGTGTGTGTGTGTGTGTGTGTGTGTGTGTGTGTGTGTAGCTGAATGTAGAGAAGGTTGGGGAGAGGTTGATTGTGACAGCGCGATGAGGTGCTTGAAGAATGACTGCAATGGGAGAAGATGATGGCTAAAGAAAAAGATGTGGTACAAAGAGGAGTGAAAGTGATGAAATCTGGTAAGGTGCTTGGGTTGGATGGGTGTTATGTGTCGTGGGTTGGAGGGTGTCATGTGTCATGACGAAGGGAGGAACAGTTATAGTGGGTTGACTAGTAAGGTTATTTAATGTGTGCCTAACGAAAAGGAATGTGCCAGGGGATTAGAGGAGTGCTTGTATAGTTCCACTTTGCATAGGAAAAGGGTCCAAATATGAATTGTAGATTTAGTGGGACCAGTCTGTTTACTATGAAAAAATTAAAATTTAAAAATCTTTATTCAACTCTGGCGACCATCAGGGGGTTTGAGAGCATATGCAGATCACACAATTCATAAACATATTTCCGACAGCACACATAAAACTAAGCATGCATAGAAACCACATATGCACATAAAAATAATTTAACATAAATGAATTTAGCTAGTTTTAGATGCTAGGAAGCATAAAAAATACAGGAATACATATGAAACAAGCTGTTACTAGGAAGCATCTTTAAAGAAATAAATATATTTTGTGAATTTAGAACAATTACGTTTATATAATAGAACTCATTGTGAAATATTTCCCTTTTATCAGAGAAAAGGGGTCATTTGATTAGATAATGTACTTCGTCTCCTATGTCACCATATTTACATTATTATACCTACCAATTACAATGGGTAATTTAAGGTTGCCACACTTCAATTTGTTATATTTAAGCATTGTTTAGGAAGAATCATTAAGTAGTTTTTTAACTGTACATTGAATTTTGTTTCATTGTACAACATACAAGTTGGTGTCGATTTGTTAAGTCTTAGTATCCTTCTTAAGAATGAATTGCAAATCACAGTCATCTGTTTCGTGTTTTCGAAACACACTTCGCACCCACACAAAAAGATAGGTAGAATTATATTATTTTCATTAGGTCTATGGAGATATCCACTGGTAAATCAAATTTAAATTTTATATCTAACAGCCCATATGTAACTCTCTTAGCCTGATCACTTTGCTTGACCTTAATCGTCAACCACTTCTATTTCGTCATCCCCAAAACTAAATGTCTTATATTTCTTAACTTTTCCTTTTGAAAACACACCCACATTTATTTTATCGGTGTTTACATCGAGAGATCATTTGTTACAGTATTCGTGAACAGCAAACAAAATATGTTGTAGCTGTTCATCGTTTTCAGCAAAAACAACAGTGTCGTCTGCGTATAATGTACAATATAAATCAAAATACGTCTTAATGTCACAATTTTCTACCACTTAGAATATTTCTACTTTAAGTTAATCCTGTTACTGTTTTATTTGTACGCAATCGCGAAAAAAAAGAAAATGGGGAGAATGTGTAATCCATTTATGTTTATTATGTATTACGATGTTTATATTTATGATTCTGTTTGCTAATGTTCATTCCTTCTATTGGTTTCAGCTGTGTACTGTGTGGAAGTTCAGTTGTCTAAGATAAATGCTTTACGCAATGTCTGAACAAAAGTTGGACTTACACAACAGGAAGGGAAAAAAAAAAAAAAAAAAAAACACGTTGAAGCTGCGTTCATAACCTCCACAAAATCGACCACCATCCACAAGGTACCAATCGACCATTCCCAGTCACATCGTTAACAATTGATTGGATCCTTGGGTTTCGTGTTCTTATGGAGCACCGACATGAGTTTCAACACGAATTGCTTTCAGCATACGTTGATATCATGAAGGTGTCTGCGTAAGTGAATCTTGGGGTGCTCTAGTATCTTGGCTGGATCTGTGGGATTCCTACGAAGATGTACAATCATTAGATTGGCATCTGGTTAACTTTATTAATTCTGGAATCGTTGGGGCTCCTGATTGCGGCCCTCGATTCACTGTACGGGGAGAGGAGACCGTTGGGATTCCAGATCTCTGGATTATGATACAAATTCAGGCGTTTGGGGGCTTACTGGATGGCAGTTCAGTCTGTCCATCCATTTGGCGAGGACATTGAGGGCTTAGAAAGCTTCACGTAGCTCAGTCGTGTAGTATATTACAGTAATGCTTCATGTCGGGAAGTTCTTCGAAGGATTGGTATTGACCGTAACATTATGGAATTGCTTAACCAGGGTATAACGGCGTTGTCGATATTTCTGCTAGAGAATTAAGACCTGAATCATGGAAACGCTTGTGGATGATGACACTACGCATGTGGTTGGGTAAGAGTAGGGTCTAAGGCACTAGGGATGGGGTTTGGGAATGTATGTGATACGAGAAAGTTGAAAGTTAGCATGGATAAAACAAAATTGATGAGCTGTGAGGCTGGCATTAAGTTGGAAGCAAATCTTAAAGCAGAGGTTAGAGGAAGTGGATAGTTTTAAGTACCTAGGGTCGCATGTATTAAGAAATAAAGGATTAGGGGTGGAGGTAGACTGTACAGTGAGAAAAGCAAATAAATGAATTGAAGGAATGAAAATTCCCATGAGAAATAGGTATCTGATGGTAGATGCGAAGAGAATGTTATATGGAAATGTGGTTGTGCCGCCGACACTGTATGGGGCAGATACTCGTACTTGGAGTGTAAGGGAGTCAGAAAGAAGAGATTTAGATGTGTTTATGATGAAGTGTTTGAGAAGTATGGTGGGTGTCACAAGGATGGAGAGAGTGACAAATGAGGAAGAGAGTGAGGATCGACAGGGAGTTGGCGGATGAAAGAATACTAAGATGGTTTAGACACACGGAAAGAATGAGCGAGGAAAGACCAGCAAAAAGAGTGTGGAAGGCAAAGGTGGATAGAGTGACCTCGAGGGTAGTACCGAGAAAGAAATGAATGGATGGGGCGAAGGGAACCTTGGATAAAAGAGCGAATTTATGTTGAGCAGGGAAAGGAGAGGTAAGAGATGGGTGTGAGTGGGAAATGGCTGTGAATGGATTATGAACTGACGCAGCAGAAAGTGATTTCTCCTCGTCTTCTCTATTTTCGCTAAGGGGACAAGGAAGGAGGGTCGCTGTGTAAATGAGTATAAGAATGAAGGAGACTGCAAGAGACCATAAGGCCTACACTAGGCAGTTCCATGTCCATTACCACCTATCGTCCCCATCCATAAAAATGTCTAACCTTTTCTTAAAACAACCGATAGTTTCAGCTCTCACTACATGGTCACTAAGTCTTGTAGTGACGATGCTACTGTGAGAAGAGAAAGAGATTTGGTGAGTTCGTCTCCTTTATTATTAAGGTATAACTGAACTGATTTTACATGCGGCCAGGAGCCGATATATATACCACGTGGGTAGTCACCCGTGGTGCGTAATTACATAATTGCACTGGATTAGGTTAGGTTGGGTCAAGCAGGGTCGCACTGTCATAGGCAGGTGTGTGTGGCTGGTGTGTCAGGTCTAGCCGTGTGGGTGACATAACGTGCAATACACGCCACGTGGTTATCGTGGTTTGTACAGACTATTCCATTCGTTGACCACTCTACTGGTAAACCAGTGCTTCCCTATTTCCTTCTTAAGTCTAAATTTGCCCAATTTCAATCCATTGCTGCGAGTCCTGCCCTGTTGTATTCATATGATGACCTTGTTTGCATCCCCTTTGTTAAAGCCCTTGATCCACTTGTACACCTCTTTTTGATCGACCGGTACTCTGCGTCTTTCCAGAGAGTGTAAATTAAGATGCCTAAGCCTCTCCTCATAAAGTAAATTTCTGATCCCATATATCATTTTGGTCATTCTCCTCTGTTCTGATCCTAATGAATTGATATCCGTTTTATAGGACGCAGACCAAAAATATACCGCATAGTTAAGGATGGGTCTAACACCAAATAGAGTTTGATAACTACCTCTGCACTTTTATTCGTAACGGTGTTAGTAATGAAACCTAATGCTCTGCTAGCTCTATTCCTAGTTTCAATGCACTGTTTCCTGGATTCAAGATCAGGACTCACCAGAACTCACAAGTCTCTCTCAGACCCTAGTGAGGCTCAGCTGTGGATGTGCTGTGTCTTGCTGCATTGCTTCTGATCCAGGGCAGTGGGCGAGATACAGGGATGTCCCTTCGTCCATGAGGGGTTAAGATAAAAGGTAAACAAATGTGACGGATTGGAATGGGATGGGTGGGGGTGGGTGCTTGCCTTGGCTGGCTACCTCCCATATAAGGGGGAAGAAGTCTTTGGGATATGGATAGATAATGATTAAAATCACCCTCGGTAACGTTTAACTTCAGCTGGTCCTCTGGTTTTTTACTTCCGCCAAGAGAAAGCAGGATTTATGTCAGGTGAGGTAGTTGTCCTTCTACTGGAACCATGTAATCAAGTACTACCTGGCGCATGGTCAGGTTGTCGGTGACCAAACAGGCTCAACCACTAGTTACCCGTCATTGAGGAGGAAGTGCCGAACACCCAAATGAATTAAAAAAAAAATCGGAGGATAGACAAACTTCTCATGAGTTAATGGCCATCCAACACTGTTATGGGTCACCAACACCTCGTGTTTGCTGTGCTTGGCATCCCTGCAGGGCCGGAGACGGGAGTCGTGAAATCTGAGTGATATCTCAGTGCTGTGGTTGCAGTAAGGTGTCCCCTGGGAGTAGCAACACCCCTCTTTGGTCCTCTATTGAAGCTAGGACGTGTGGCTCCTCCTGACTCGGATAGCTGTGGCACTACTCTGCTGGCTACCATGGTGAATGACCTACGTAGTTATTATATATTTTCTATGTGTATGACAAGTTTTGTCACCTAGGAAAGTTGTGGTTTTTGTTTTGAATACATATAAAACACATTGGAAGATGAATATACTGGAAATATTTTTTGTATGAACAATTATGACCGCAATCGTGTCAGCAATATAGGCAGCTCCAAAAGTAAACATTAAATGTGGCCATCTAGAGCCACTCTACTTGTAGTCGTCACCAGAAAGTCGACCAACAAAAGCTCTGTTGGAATAACTGAAATAGGTGAATAATGCTATCATCGAAAGTAGTATAAATAGCTCTACTAGCAGAGACAAGCCCAAACGTGGCAAGAGAGGAGGTGTGACAGCCAGATTAGAAGACGTGGTGTGAAAACTCCAGTTCCCGCCATTACATTGGGTAATGTTCGTTCAATAAGAAACAAGATTGATGAATTGACAGCTAGTTGCAAATAGCTCAGAGACTAAAGAGATAGCGCCATAATTGAACGAACTGAAGCTTGGCTTGAGGGTAGAGAATATGATAGAACCTATAATATTAAAGGCTTTAATCTGATTAGACCCGACAGGAAGAACACCAAGAAAGCCACAGATGGGGGTGTAGTTGTCTACGTGAGAAATAATATAAAAAATGTGATTGTTGAAGATAATCATTCAAATGACAATATAGAATATCTTGCAATATAATGTAGACCTTTCTACCTTCCACGAAAAATTTGTAATGTGTTTATCATCATAGTTTACATACCACAAACGGTAGATGCAGCAACAGCCAGTGAATACTATCTGAGCTGTGTTAATAAACCGGAAAATGAAAGCCCCAAGAGTATTAATATCATTGGAGGACTTCAACAACTATAAATTCTATGACCACATACCCACATACGAACAATTTGTTAAGTGTACAACCAGGACCCTAGATATGATGTTCTGTAACGTAAAGAACATTTATCGAGTTTTAAAGAAAAGCCCACTGGGAAACTATGAGCATAATATGCCCTTCTGTGTGCCAACCTATAGACAGAAACTGAAAAGGCAAAAAAAAAAAAAAAATACAATCAAAGAGTGGAATTACTACTGCAATTAATGTTTGCAAGATTGAAACTACAGACTGGTGGGTGTTATATGATAAAGACTGATTTGGACATTAATGTTCATGTACCTGCTATTCTAATTTTTGTGCAGACAGGGTTGTCCCAACAAAAATATAATTGTATACCTCAACAACAAGTTGTGGAAGAACTGAAAAAACCTATTGAAAGAGAGAGAAAAAAAAACATTGGCAAGTAGGGATCGTGGAAAACTAAATTCAGTGCAGAAACAATTGAACGCTGAAATAATTGCTGCCAAGAAAATGGACAAGGAATAAGTTGAGACATTGTTGAAATCAAATCGCACCAAAAAACGCAAAGAAAAGACTGCAACTAATATGTGGTTATCAAATTAAAAGCAATGGTGTGGGCACTGAAAACATTGTAGAATATGCCCATGATCTGAACATATTTGATGTTAGGTTCGACACCCATGACTTTAGTAAAGAGTGTGATTTGGTATTGTCTCGGGTAAAAGAAAATAATGATATTTGTATTGTTTTAACTGAGGGGGAAATATTGAAATCAGTCAACGCATGAAACCTGGTAAAACATGTGGGCCTAACAACATAGGTACAAGAATACTGAAAACATGTGCTGAACAACTGGTATATCCATTACATGTGTTGTTTCAGGCTTCACTCAGCAAATGCACAGAAATTGTACCAGCTCAAAAGACAAAATCACCCCAGGTAAAGAATGATCTGAGACCCGTTGCTTTAAAATAAATTATAATAAAGTGCTTATAATATTGTCAAGAGATGTCTATGCAAGGATGTAAATAGATACAAAGACCCTCTGCAGTTTGTTTACTGTAAAGGTAAAAGTGTACAAGATGCCAGTCTGACTTTATTAAATCAAATATGTGAGCACTTAGAAAACACAAATTCTACTGGAAGAGTCCTGTATGTAGATTTTAGTAGTGCATCTAACACTATACAGACTTGTACACAATTAGATAAATTGGTAGATACTTGTATAAAAGTAAATTCTCATCTATTATCATGGGTACACATTTACCTGTCAAATAAGCCACTGTATGTGGAATTAAAGAATGTGAAATCTGACGAAATTGTAACCAACACTGGTGCCCCACAAGGCTGCGTCTTACCTCCTCTGTTTTTTATACCGTATACGAATGATTGTGTTGGCACATATTAAAACTATACCAATATAAAGTATGCAGATGATACGGCAATTGTTAGTATAATATGTAATGAGAATACTGATGATTACAAATCCCAAGTAGATTATTTTATCCTATGATGTAAGTAAAATTACATATATTTGAGCGCTAAAATACTAAGGAAATGATCATTAACTTTGGGGAAAATGAGAACGAACCTGAAAATGTAATCATCTTTGAGCATGTTGATACTATAAATGAATGCAAATATTTTGACATTGTTTTATACGGCAGGTTAACGGTTGCAGCAAAGGTGGTATGTATAAAGCTTTCCAAAACCTCAATGTCCTCACCACATGCATGGACAGACTGATCTATGACATCCAGTAAGCCCTAAAACGCATAGACCTTGGTATTGCTACCTGCTTCCCTGTACAGTGACTCGAGGGCCACAACAAGAACTCCAACAATAACGCGAGAAGTACAGCACCATTGGAAAAGACAGTGGTGCTGGTAAGGATGTTTTGTGGGCTTTTATGGATTTGGAAAAGGCTTATGACAGAGTAGATAGGAATGCACTGTGGGAGGTTTTGCAGATATATGGGATTGGGGGAATCTGTTAAGAGCAGTCAAGAGTTTTTACGAGAGTAGTAGAGCCTGTGTTAGAATTAGAAATTGAGACAGCATGTAGTTTGAGGTAAAGGTGGGACTGCGTCAGGGCTGTGTCATATTGCCGACAACTATCTAATACCCATTTATGCAGGTGTTGAAATGTAATGGAGTGAAGACGGAACTTGCCTCACTCTTGAATCGACGGGAAAGAAACCGGACACGTCTTTTTCATACTTTGCAGCACTCTCTGTCCCAGAGCATAAGTCAGACATCAAGTGAACGAATCCGTGTCGTCAGCAGATTGGGGAGCACCTTGTCCGCTACACTGAGCAATTAAATCCTTTCCCCTTCCTGACATGGACGACCAGACCCCTTTCCCAGTCAGAGGGAATGATACAAGGATGCCAAGAAGCAGGTAGCCCGCATGCAAAACAAGAAACATAGCCTCACTTCTGGCTCTCAGCAATTCCGCGCTGATGTTGCAGGTACCAGCCGAGTTTCCACCCTTCAACTTGCAGCCTCTTTGACCTCCGTCAGAGAAGGCGGAGTTTCATCTAACGGTGGAACGGTCACCACCATCCGAACACCAGCAAGGAAAATTTTACCACTCGGAGGAGGGTTGTTTGTGAGCAACTGCCCAAAGTACTTGGCAATGGAGCAACGACACCCCTCCACGCCTGACACCAGTATCTCGTCAGCTCTTTAGACTGTGCTCCTTGGGTCGCTGATTTGGAGCTCAGTTTCATAAGGGCTTGGTGAGCAGTCATTTGCATTAAAATGGCCCACGGCAGCCTCATCGATTCCCTTGACGTACCTCATAAGAATTCTAGTCCACCATTTATGAGTCTTGTATTGGTCCAAGTCCCCCAACTATTTTGTGCAGGACGGTCCACCTCTATTCTCTCACGTGATGCCACACCACTCCTCGATTTTGGACGCTCTCCAATGAACTCCTCGGCAGCTTACTGATTTTCACGTTTGAAGGTGTTCCACATTTTTTCAGGGTCCTCAAGGTTGCCAGGCACTTTAAACCGATCAGAGGTAAAATTCAAGTGGGTTACATCGAATAACTCTTTCAGATTTGGTACGCATTCTGATTGTTGCTTCCATAAGTCTGTGATCAGTCCCGAAGAATTCAGCACTCCAGTAAACCTTGTAGTTTTGTAGCATTCTACAACGGATAATAGCAAGTCTGTGATAAACATTCCTTGCCACTCCTCCGGTTTTGCTATTCGAAGTTCTTTTGTGTGGCTCTCGTCTCTGGAACCACTAATCAGCAATCCTCAGCCTTGACTATGTAAAAGTAAGATTTAGAAAACCGAAAGTGCTCCTGGATCCAGAGCCATAGAGGACAAGATATTCTTCATAGAGCCCTGTTGGTGTTAGTAACCGCATTGAAATCACCTAAAACAATAAGTTTGGCTCGTGGTTGGCACTGGTCCACTATGGAGTCCACTAGGGAGGGTAGAGTGCCGGAGGACAGGAGTGCCTGCATAGTTCCGCTTTACAAGGGAAAAGGGGATAGATGTGAGTGTAGTAGTTTCAGAGGGATCAGTTTGTTGAGTGTGATTGGAAAGGCTTGTGGGGGGGTTTTGGTTGAGAAGATTAGTAGAGGGACAGAGGGAGTAATTAGTGAGGAATAGTGTGGGTTTAGGAAAGGTATGGTTTGTGTAGCTTAGATTTTTGTAGAAAGGTAGATATATGAGAAATCGCTAGGAAAAGGTAAGGATATTTTTGGGGGCCTTTATGGATTTGGAAAATGCTTATGAGAGGGTAGATAGGAATGCAATATGGGAGTTTTTGCAGATATATGGGATTTGGGGAAATCTGTTAAGAGCAGTCAAGAGTTTTTTACGAGAGTAGTAGAGACAGTTTGTAAATCTGAGCTAAAGGTGGGACTGCGTCAGGGCTGTGTCATATCGCCATGACTGTTCAATGTATAGATAGATGGGGGTGGTGCCAGAGGTAAATGAGAGAGTAATGGGTAGGAGAGTGGAGACGGTTAAAGAAAATGGAGAGAAGTGGGAGGTGAGCCACATGCTGTTTACTGACGACACTGTGCTTGTGGCAGGGTCAGAGGAAGGGTTAAGGGAATTAGTGACAGAGTTTGGGAGAGTATGCCTTTAGAGAAAGTTGAAGCAAATGTAAGGTGATGAGATGTACAAAGGGAGAGGATGGCAGTAAGTTGGAAATCTTAAAGGAGATACGCTGGAGGAAATGGATAGCTTTAGGTACTTTGGGTCGCATGTGGCTGGAAAGGGATGAGTGAAGTTGGAGGTCAATTGTAGATTGAGAGAAGCAAGCATGTTCCTTGGGGGGTTAAAAAGGGTAACGAGAAATAGGCCTTTGAGAATGGATGCAAAGAGGACATTTTATGAAGTGGTGATTGTGCCAATAACACTGTATGGGGCAGAGACACTAAATTTTAGAGAGGAAAAGAGGAAAAGTTTGAATGTGTTTGAGATGAAATGTTTAAGTTTAAGAAGGTTGGAATGAGTTAGAAACGAGGAGGTGAGGAGGAGGAGAGCGGGAGTGGAAAATATGGGAGATAGGATTGGTGAAAGAGTATATGGATGGTTTGAACACATGGAATAATGAGTGATGAAAGATTAGTAAAAAAGGTGTGGAAGGCAGAGGTGGATGGAGTGAACATAAGGGGGCGACCAAGGATGAGATGGATAGGGAGAAAGGGGCATTGTGGAGAAGGGGGGTGTCTGTTGAGCAAGGAATGGAGAAGACAGGAGATAGGGGTGAGTGGAGGCTGGCTGTGTATAGATGATGCTGTGATGCAAGGAAAGGAGAGGGGTTTAGGGAGTGGTTATGTGTGAATGATATTTTGACGCATGAAGGGGAGGAGAGGGAGGAGGAGTCGCCGATTAAGTGAAATGGCCTTGCTGTGGATGTGCTGTATCTTGCTGCATTGCTTCTG
>NC_134797.1:60374138-60389138 GCF_046742065.1 Oratosquilla oratoria
TTTAACCATCTCCTTGTCTATGTAGTGTGTGTGTGTGTGTGTGTGTGTGTGTGTGTGTGTGTGTGTGTGTGTGTGTGTGTGTGTGTGTGTGTGTGTGTGTGTGTGTGTGTGTGTGTATCGGGGGCAGGGGGGAGGGGGAAGCGTTAGAAATACATCTGGGAGCCAAGGGGGTGTTTACGTATCTATATAGAAATTTGTATATTTTTTCACATCCTTCAGAGAGCTTTTCTTGCTCTGTCAGTTTTGTCCACTCCTGTTAGTGATCCGAACACTGTAATCAAGTCACTTTTTTCTCTTCAATCCTTTAGCGATGGCAGTCTAGTGCTTACATTTTTCCTTTGTACGAATTATCTAAAAGGATGGTATTAATTTTATTTGCTGCTCTTTGTATTTCCCTGGTGTTATATCACACCTTGTGTTGGGAAATAACCACCGGTCTAGGACGTAATAGTTTACCACGACCACCTTCATTTACTCTTCTTCGTCTTGTTCTTCTTGTTCTTCTTCTTCTTCTTCTTCTTCTTTTTCTTCTTCAGCAATCCTTACGTCTCTCCCAAAATTTTACTGATATTTTTGCCAGATGACAGGTTATCTCTTATCAACATTCCCAGATCTTTCTCCTTATTCGCTTTTGTAATTGCCTCACTTTCCATTAAATAATTCAGTGATACTCTCTTTGAGTTATTTTCAATTTCAAATACTTTGCATTTTTTGGCTTTTAGATTGATTTTTCCACTCTTGGCTCCAGGCATATGTATTATCTCCTAAACCTTTTCTTGCAACAATCTAGTCTTCCTGTCTCTCACTCTCCTCCTTATCTCGCCTGCAAAACATTAGTTTAGTTTGTTGTACCTTCCGCCTTGGTAAAAGAAAACATCATAGGTACTAATACCGAACCTTATGTGACTCCGCTAGTCACTGCCCTCTCTTCTGCAATCTTATATTTCATTCGTCTTCCTTCCCTTCAGTCTCATTCATTCATCATGTATATCTCATAGTCTCCCAGTATGTTCCGATTTCCATAGTAGTCGATTTTGAGATACTTTTTCTTCTCTAGATCTAGAGACACACAATTAGTCCTCTTTTGTATTAGATCAATCACCCTCAAGTAAAAACTTGAAAAATGTTTGACACACATTAAATCATGGATCTGAAACCGATAAGAATTATTTGCCAAAATGTTAATTTCTTCAAAACATTTTCACCCTTCGGCCTGCCATAATTCTATCACACAATATCCCTCCTTTACGAACTGGCATCATGTTAGCCATTTTCGAATTATGTGGAACTACTCTTTTTATAATGAATACACGCTTAGACTATGAATCTTGTTTGACAGTTCCTCCCTACGTTCTCTAAGTATTCAGTGTGAGATCCAAATGGCCCCTGAGGTTTTCCTCACATCCAGAGATTTCAAGAGAACTAATACTGCATGGGAGCTTGCTTGCTCCTCGGAGAGACCGTGAAGGGGACTGGCGCCGGTGTGTGAGTGAGGCAATGCTCTCTCTGACGTATACTGACGATAGATGGTCATGATTGTGTGTGTGTGTGTGTGTGTGTGTGTGTGTGTGTGTGTGTGTGTGTGTGTGTGTGTGTGTGTGTGTGTGTGTGTGTGTGTGTGTGTGTGTGTGTGTGTGTGTGTGTGTGTGAGAGAGAGAGAGAGAGAGAGAGAGAAAGATATTTATTCTCCATTGTCTTGGATCACGTACTTACTTGTGATCCTTGCCAATTATCCTCTCAACACACCCATCTCCTTCCTCAAGGGTGACAATAGCGACATATAGTATGAACGAACTTGGCATCACAGCGTGGGAGCCTGAGTCGCTAACTACTACACCACCAAGCCATATGCCTTCTGTAAAGATGAAAAATGACTAAATTTTCAAATATCTCTCTTCATCCCAAAAGTCTACAAATGTGATCATGACGCTAGGCATTTTGCTATGGATTAATATGTATTACAATGCCAATAGATGTTTCAGTCTTTAACAAAACTGGATGCAGAATGAAAGACAAAAGTGGATATATAAATATACAGGTAAATAGATACATAATCTGCTAGAATCTAGCAGCTAGATGAATAAGAAAATATATAATTGCAAAAATAAGAGCTAAATTAACGATAAGGTAGGTGAATACATTAATATATTAATAAATAGATGAGTACATAAAGGAATAAATGGGTAACTAAATGAATGAATGTTAAATAAATTAGATAATTAGTGGGCATTACGGAATATTGCTACTCTACCCCATTGAATGTTATCTAAACTGTTCTACATGCGATCATTTCTGTGAGGCCATTCTTTCTAGTCTAGTTTGTATTCATTGTGAAAACATCTTCCACTCTGGTGTCATAATTTCATTTTAAAATGGTTAAGACCTGTTATAAATATTTTTTTTTTGTTTCTGTCCGGCCTCAATAAATCTTAAGGATCATACAGGAACAAAATACTAACAACGTGGATGGATTTATCAGTGGTAATTTGAATCTAAAGTAACATTATCGCCAGATCAGTTCTAAAATTCTATTTGCTGTCTCAGAGACAGTAAGGTGATGAGATGTACAAAGGGAGAGAGGATGGCAGCAAATTGGAAGTGAGCATTAAAGGAAAAAGGCTAGAGGAAGTGGATAGCTCTAGATACTTGGGAGTGAATGTGGCGGGAAAGGGAGGAGTAGAGGTGGAGGTAAAATGTAGATTGAGAGAAGCACGTTAATGCTTTGGGGGATTAAAAAGAAATAGACATTTGGGAATGGATTCTAAGAGAAGATTGTATGAAGGGGTGATTTTGCCGACAACATTGTATAGGGCAGAAACATGGAACATAAGAAAGGAAGAGTTTAAATGTGTTTGAGATGAAATGCCTGAGAAATATGGTAGGGATTACTAGGTTGGACAGATTAAAACGAGGAGATGAGAAGGAGAGCGGGATTGGAAAAGGTTGTTGGGAAAGAGGGTTGATGATTGAGTATTAGGATGGTCTGGACGCATGGAGAGAATGAGTGGAGAAAGATTAGTAAAAGAAGTGTGGAAGGCAGAGGTGGATTGAGTGGACATGAGGGGGCGACCAAGGATAAGATGGAAGGATGTGGTAAAAAGGGCATTGGGAAAGAAGGAGATGTCAGTTGAGGAAAGAAGGGAGATGGCTGAAGATAGAGGTGAGTGGAGAATGGTTATGTATGGATGATGCTGTGATGCATGAAAGGGAGTGGGGGGGATGGGGGGTTAGAGAATATGTGTGAATGAAATTTTGACGCAGCCCGAAGAGATTTCTCTCCGTCTTATCTTTTTTCTGCATGAGAGGACGGAGAGGGGAGGTCGCTGATTAAATGAAGCGGCATTATTGTGGATCTATTGTGTCTTGTTTCATTGCTTCTGATCCAGGGCAGTGGGTAAGAGGCAGGGATGACCCGTCATCCAGTAGGAGCCAAGAAATGAGGGAGGGAGGGGTGGTGAATGGGAGCTGAGTACGTGAGGATGAAATGGGTGGGAGTGGATTTATGCCTTTGACTTTGGCTACCTCCCTTGTAAGGGGAAAAAGCCTTTGTTAAATGTATGTATGTATGTATTTCTCAAAGACAAAAATGCATTATTTTGATGAATTGCAACTGTTACCATTCTTATTCACTCTTCCGTTTTATATATACTTTTATTTATATTTGTACCTGGTTTTGTTTTTCCTATGCATATGAATACACACACACACACACACACACACACACACACACACACACACACACACACACACACACACACACACACACACACACACACCCGGTGGCGTGGTTGGTAGAGCGCTGGACTGCCAGCACGGTGGTGCTCACACTACCTGGTTCGAATCCTGCCCAGGGCCGAAATTATTTCGGTATCGCTGCGCTTCGGGTCGTTACTCTGACTCTCGTGGGCGGGGAGTTGGGTGTGTGTGTGTGTGTGTGTAAGGTCATAGCATTACCCATAGATCGATCATACGAGCTCTGAGCTCTCTTCCGGGAGGGAAATAGCTGTCGATAACGAGTCCAACACGTGATCCAAAGACCAAGGTGAATACACACACACGTACGTCGGATTCACGGCGAAGATTGGAACTCCGGAAAAGAAGTGCAATTTTCGTGGATCTCAACGACGAGGGAGTACCTTTGTTGTATTAGTAGGGAAGGGGAAAGCTCGTGGTGTAGTGGGAAGGTGAAGAAAAAAGAGAAAGGGAGGGATTACTGAGGGAAATGGAAGGAAATGAGGAAGGAGACGAACGGGCTCCCTCGGACGTCAGAAGAAATGTCAACAAGAGGGCTGCAGACGATGCAGGTGAAGTTGAAAATATCAATATAAGCATTAAACTTAGAAATATAGATAAGAACAACACAATAGAAAGTGGAAATAATAATTTCCATGGATTTAATGAAGGGGAGAGATGCCAACCTCCCCCGATTAGCAAGTCTAGAGGAAAAACTAGAGAAAATGACCGAACATTGGGAGGTTAGGTTCAGTCAACTTACACGGATTACGCAAAGAATTGATAAATTAGAAGAACTAAAGAAGGAGAACAAAAACCTAACTAAAGAAATAGTAGAATTAAAAAGACAGTGAAAAGAAGTAAAAGATGAGAATGAGGAATTAAAGAATGATTATAAAGAGAATAAAGAGTCCATAGCAAAAGAAGTACAGGGTTGGAAAAAGTCCAAGAGAAAAAAAAACTGTATTTAAAGATATAGTGACACAACAGATGAAAGAACAAACTAAGGACACAGTTATTAAAGTGATGAGAGAGAAGGATAATATAGTAAGAGATTTAGCGGACAAAAAGAAATGCATAATTATATTAGGGATGGAAGAGAAGCATAATCCAAATAGGACTACAAGAGTAAAAGAGGAGAAGGAAAAGGTAAACAAGATATTAGAAGTAGTTCAAGAGGATGAACAAGAAACAGGGAAAGAAATTGAAGAAATATATAGAATAGTGAATACAGTACAGATAAGACCAGACCAATTAAGGTTAAAATCAGGTCACAAACGACAGCAGAGAATATCTTAGCAAAAACAGGGAAACTAGCAGAAAGTGATCAGTGTAAACAGGTATGGATAAAAAGATAAATGAATAAAGAGGAAAGAGAGGAGAGAAAACAAAAAGACTAGAAGCTAAGGGGAAAAAACGAGAAAAAAACAGTCAGAAAAAGAGAAATTCTATTGGAGAGTAGTGGATATGAAAGTGAGGAAATGGTTCATAGCAGAGAAAAACGGAAAGGAAACAGAAAACACGATGGAAGTAGCAGAAAACTAAAAGTGTCTTACACAAATATAGATGGCTTAATAACAGGCTTGAACGAACTGAATTATTACCTGAAGGAAAAAGAACCGGACATAATGGAAATTGTAGAGACAAAATTGAAAGGCCCAGTACCACCCAACAGTGTAGGACATGGTGCATATAATTATTGGATTAGAAACAGAGAGGTAAAACAAGGGGGTAGAGTTATGCTCCTGACTAAGAAGGATATAAATGTGAGGAATATCACATATGGAAAGAATAGAGTAGAGATGATTATGATATAACTGGAGGACAGGGATGGGAAGAGCAGGAAGTTTGTAGTAAATTATGCGCAACCTAAAACGGCTTCATGGGAAGAGAGAGAACACAAAAATATATTAGAAGACATAAGGATAACACTAAATAAGATAATGGAAGATGGAGGAAGAATAGTTATAATGGGTGACTTTAATTGTAAAGAAATCTGCTGGGAAGAGATGACAGTGAAGGGTGGAGAAGACCTATGGGGAAATGTACTACTTGATATGGTTATAGAACATACAATGACGCAATGGATACAAGAGAATACTAGGTATAGAAATGAGGAAGAACCATCGAGATTGGACCTAATAATGACATCAGAACCCAAAATAGTGGACAAGATTGAATATATGACACCAATAAGAAAAGTGACCATACATTGGTTGAACTGGAACTAAATGAGGAAAAATACATGGAAAAAAACGAACAATATAGAAAGGGATGATTGATGTATGGAAAAATAAATTTTGATAAAATAAGAGAATTCTTTAAAAAAGCAGACTGGGAAAGGATACACAACGAGGACACAACAGTAGAAAAGAAATTGACTATTTTGACACAAAATTATAAAGAAGGAGTGGAAAAGTATGTTTCAAGACAAAAACAAGAAAAATATATGTAAAGCGTTGGTACAACAAAAGATGTAGGGAGTTAAAAGACAAAAGGGATTAAGCTTGGATAAAATGGAAAAAAGACAAAAGACCTGAAAAATGGAAAATATATACTAATTATAGAAATGAATATGTACAAGTGTGCAGAGAAGAAAAGAGAAAATATGAAAAAGATGTCATAGAAAAATGTAAAGATCAACCAAAACTATTTTACAGATTTGTAAACATACATACATACATACATATACCAAGGCTTTTTCCCCCTTACAAGGGAGGTAGCCAAAAAGGACAAGGCATAAAATCATTCCCACCCATTCCATCCCTGAAAACACTCCACACCCCTCCACCCTTCCTCCCATCTTAGCACCTCCTAGATGACGGGTCATCCCTGCACCCTGTCCACTGCCCTGGGTCAGAAGCAGTGTCGCAGGACGCAGCACATCCACAGCAAGGCCGCTTCATTAAATCGGCGACCCCCCCCCTCTCCGTCCCCCCATATAAAGGAGAGGACGGGGAGAAATCCCTTCGGGCTGCGTCAAAACTGAAAACTGAAAAACAAACAAGAATTAGAGAAACTACGACAAGGAGGAGTTGAATACACAGAGGAAATAGAAATGGCAGAAATTTTAAATCGGTGTTTACGAGGGAGAACATACAACTCAGAGATATCGAGTGGGAGGAGGAAGTCCCCCCTATGAAAGAAATAGAAGTAACAAGGAATGAAATAATGAATCATTTGAGTAATATCGATGTCAGAAAATCGCATGGACCAGATGAAATGGCAAACTGGATTTAGAGGGAATGCAAGAATGATCTAACAGACAAAATACATAGTCTAATAAGTAGTTCATTGAAAGAGGAAAAAGTTCCAGAAGATTGGAAAAGAGCAAATATAGTACCAATATATAAAGGGGGAAACAAGGAAGACCCTACTAACTATAGACCGGTCTCTCTTACAAGAACGATAGCTAAAATTTGTGAAGGAATTATCAAAATTAGATGGGTAAGGGATTTGGAAAAAAGAAGAAGAGGAAACATTATCAAAACATCTTAGTCAGAAGACAATAAAAAGCCACATTTTATCTCAACATTCTCATAAGGTAATTCAATTTATATTCTTGGATGAGGTGTATGTGTGTGTGTGTGCTTTGAGTGCTTAGGATGATAGTTAGTTTAGCTGGGTTAGGCTAGGTTAAATTAGGTTAAGTCAATTTTGATTTTGAAAGGTTAAGTTAGCTTAGTTTAGTAGTAAATCTATCTTACCTTAGTTTAGTTTAGGCTAGGGTAGGCTGGATTAGAATAGATTAGGTTAGTCTAGTATAGATTGTGACTGGTTAGGATAAATTAGGCTAGGTCATGCTAGGTTAACCTAGGTTATATTAGCTTAGGCTAGATTAGGCTTTGTTATGCTAGGTTGGGTTAGATTCGACTAGGTTAGGCAATATTAGGCTAGAATAGGCAAAGTTAGGCCAGGTTAGTGAGGTTAGGCAAAGTTAGCGAGGTTTGGTTGAGACAGGTAAGGTAGCGAGGTTAGGCTAGGTTAAGTGAGGCTAGGCTAGACGAAGTTAGACTAGATTAAGCTAGGTTAGTCTATGCTGAAAATGTAATGAATAATGCCGAGAAACTATTAATGAGTGCAGCCAGGCGAAGGAAAGGTGAAAGAGTGATAGGAGCAATGATGCATGAAAAGAATAATAAAAAATAGAGGAATGTGAGAAAATGAGCTGAAAAAAGAAAAGAAAACGGAAGAAGATACAAATGCTGGTCGGACAAGAAACCAGTACAAAGTTATATGCAAAATCAAGAATGGATATCAAACTAGAAGTAAAGCAATTAGAAATGTAGAGGGCCTATCAGCAAGAATGAAAGAATGGAAGGGGGTACTTTGGAGAACTGCTGAATGGGACAGATCCACAGAATCTATCAGAAGACGACGAAGACTTGGGAATCATAGAGGAAGTACAAACACCAACGTTACTGGAAGTCAGGTGAGGAGGAGCCTACGCCAGGAGGAGCTTGGATGTGGCTCAAACAGTCACCTTTGCCCTCTGTGCTTGGACGTCTGGGACTGCAGTTATATATATATATATATATATATATATATATATATATATATATATATACGTATGTATATATATATATTCATGTATATATATATATGTATATATATGTATATATATATACATACACAAGTAGAAGTTAATGTGAATGCTAGTTCAGTATTATTTATCTCCTTTATGACAACCTCTTTGTGTCTTAAGATGGTCTTTTTCTCTTTTGCAAAATTTGAAATGATTTCTCCGTAGGACATCTTTAGTGCAAAACCCTGATTTCGAGTCCCTTTGACTCTTCTCCAAGGGGGCGCGAGTGCGTTGTGTTTGTCGCCGTGACAGACTTGATAATGAATTGGATTCGTCAGATGGACGGTACTCAAAGGCTGGTCTCGCTGCGTAATGAAGTCGCTCTTGATGGTGATTGGTTAGCGTGGTCGCGTGATCTCTCCCCGTGTTCGAGTTTGTTTTGTCCCGTGGCTGGGTTCAGCGGCGCTGACAAGTCGAACGTCTGATTGTTCATACTTGGATTCGTTTTCTTGGTTTATAGTGGTTCTAGGATGGGGAGGCGGCATGTTGGTTTGATATAAGAAACGTAAAATCATCATAAAAAGTTAAAACCGAAAAAGAAAATTCTGATTTTCAAGACTAGAATGGGATATGTGATTGTGTGTGTGTGGGGAGGGGTGCCTGTGGGTGGGGGCTGTGTGTATGTGTTGGCCTGTGTGTGTGAGTTTGTGTCTGTGGGGAAGTGTGTGTATGTGTTGGGCTGTGTGTGTGAGTTTGTGTCTGTCAGGAAGCTAAGTCACGTCCTAACCTCCTCCACCTCCTCCTCCTCCTCCTCCGTGCCGGATGGCAGTTTCACTATCATTCTATTCATCTTGGTGGCGCCCCGTCGTCAGTGAAAGTTCTGGCACTCACACACACACACACACACACACACACACACACACACACACACACACACACACACACACACACACACACACACACACACACACACACACACACACACACACACACACACACACACACACACACACACACACACACACACATACACACACACACACACACACACACACACACACACACACACACACACACACACACACACACACACACACACACACACACACACACACACACACACACACACACACACACACACACACACACACATACACACACACACACACAGCTCAATTGAACACGTTCTGTACCGGCAGTAGGACTTCGTGGCGTCCCTGAAGGAGCCAATACTCCAAAACCGAGGATCTTGTTCGAAAGTAAATAAAACTGAACAAATCTAACCAACGGACTGGCTATCAAGATAGGCGTTATAGAAATCTGAGGATAATATCTTTATCTAAGTTGAAGTAAGTCGCATGTCTCTTTAACCAGGGCAAAGTCAATTAACTCCCCACTTAACTAGAAAGAGTTCATGTGGCTTAATCCGTCACCTTTGCCCTGCCTGTTCAGAAACCCAGGGTAGATATTATGTTCGATTGATTGTCTACAAGAGGATGGAGAAGAATGTAAAACTTTTGTACTTGGTCTGGCGGGAAGGGGAGAGGGCGAGGTTGCACCATTTCATCATTTGAAAGGCAAACAAGGACATGGGTGTTATGCGTCCTCGTGTAGAAGAGGAAAGAGGAGTAGAGGAATACTTTGTAACAGAGGCCAGCAGCTTTCTGGATGAGGGATTGAGTACACCGCCACACGCAGCTCAGAGAGAGAGAAAAAAATCCTGCTCCATCGTGGTGGATGAGGGAGTGGCGGAACGAGAGGACGGGGTGTAGGGTGGTGTAGGTGGAGATCGACTAGAGTATCTCTTAAAATGTGAATGAAACATGAATGTAGGAGAAAACAATCCATGGAGCCGGAATGTGGATTCAGAGTCCGTGACGAGAGGCACTGAAGAGGGGTGATTGGGGGGGATGAGGGCATGTCTGGTAAGGAAGGTAGAAGTGAGCGATGACCGGGGGCATCTTGTGGAAAGCGCGTGTAGAGATGGTGTGAATGTAGGTTTGCTGGGACGCATTGGGGCATTCTATGATTAACTCTTCTCTCACCTCGCGTGTTGTCCGTGTGCCACACGCCCACCAAGTTTCACCTAATATCATCACACTATTATCCTTTCCTTCTACACCACCTAAGAACTCCAGCAACAATAAACACGTCTAAACATCACCATGGACTTGAACATAACTGTTGCCATCCTTAGTGCAGATGGACTCAACTTCACAATGAATACCTCAGATCGAGAACGAGTCTCGTTGCGTCATGACGAAATTGAATGCAGCTTTTCTTAGTATTTGTCGGTAGCAATAGCAGCAGGTCTACAGAGGGAACTGATAACATTAAATGAATCAACTGATCCACTCTATAACATCAACAAAAGCTCCACGACACTATAAGTAATAAAAATTGCTATCAAAAAGAATGGATTATCGATGACACCATTAATTTCGGAGGAATAGCCGTTCCTCTCAACAACTGGATAGATTCGCCTGGTGGTAGACAGAATTAAATGGTCAAAATGTAATTTTGCCAGAAAATAGAATGAACAGCCTTTATCATACTAGAACGGACTATTGTTGTATTCAAGTAACGATATCGTTAGTAGTTTTTCCAACGGCCTTTTGTGTTGCCGAAAATGTGTTGCCGGAACACATTTTTGGCACCAAATATTGCCGAAATGTGTTCCGGGAACACATTGTCGGCACCAAATATCGCCTAAAATATGTTCCGGGAACACGCTTCGGTATCAAATGTTGCCGAAATGTGTTCCGGCAACATTTTTTGTAAACAGGTTCCGTGTTCCCGTGATACTGTGAATGAGGTGTGGCCTAAAAGTGTGATAAAATCCCTATGCGAGTTGGCAGAAGAGCAAAGATGTCTTGGTGACCCGAAAAATAGTGATTATCACAAGCCCAAGCTTTGTCCAGATCCATTCACTGAAATAGTCCTGGAAATCAAGACTCAGTGCCCAATGATAATGAGCAGTTTGACGTAAGGCTTCTTTAAAATTGTTTCTTTAATGAATATGATAGAAAGAGCCGCGTAGGTACCTGTACAGCCAATTATATATAATGGTAAACTAGTGAAAGTAGAAATGTATGCAACAAAGTAGTTGATTAATTGTAGGTAAATTGCATCATTAATATAGAAAAAACTACTATTCTGACGAATTTTCCTTTGTGTAGTATGTCAGGATAAGACAAACCTAACAAAAAATAACTGCTAATTATACCAAACTAGACTATGATGCATAGCTGGTAAACTTTTAGTAAAGTGCCGCTCGAAGGAGCAAACTCCAGTATCGAGTGAACACCGATGGCACGATGGTCCAACAAAGCGGGAAGAAGCTGCCGAACAGAAAACGGGAACTTGGAGCCGAAACATTGCTCGTGTGAACCGCGTTTTATTTCCTTTCCGCTTTTTTCCCCTACTCTTATCCTTAATTCTTCAACTCTTCATCTTTCCACCTTTTCACCAATAGTCCCTATTTTCTCCCGCAAACGATGAATGCTTGGGTACAGAGGTCCCTGTGGTTCGCTGGCGCACTTCGCTGCTGTCTATTTACTGCGTGAAAGGCCAGAAGTCACCAGCTTTAACCACTTTCGCTGTAAGGGGCCTGGCCGCGCCGTGATGCCAAGAACGCCCGTAGTAGCACCCCTCCCCTCCCCTCTCCCCCGTCCACAAAAATAGAAGATTTCACAGGACCGTAAGAAAGTTCTTACAGCCGTTTCTTCCAGGCCCATTTTGGAAGAAGCATTGTCTTTTATAACTATGCTGACTGGTGCCGGGTGTGATCTTATTGGCCCATTTTGGAAGAAACATTGTCTTTTATAACTATGCTGACTGCTGCCGCGTGTGGTCTTATTCAACCAAAAGGGTGAATTCGTTATCGAAAAAAGTTGATGGACACTTCCACTTTAGCTTCTGCCAACTCCTTTTCCCTCTCCGCTTTCTCGTCCACTTATTCACTTTTCACGTTAAACACAAAATATCAGTTAGGAAGTCTCAGGGGGGAAATAAAATAATCCATCGCCTCGACAAAGGCGCCCCCACGTAGCGCATCGACTGCAACAGCTGTGATTCAAGAAACTGTAGCAGATGTGTCAACGACGTGGGAATAGGCAACTTGGTTGTTGCACCAACAGCAGCACCAAATAAAGTTAATGACAAGTTGACGCAGGGTAATCAGTCAGCTGCTGGAACACGGAAAAGACGACAGTAGTGTTAACGAGGGAGCTGACTTTGCTTTCGACCTGCAAAGCCATCCGTCTGGAGTTGTGCACAAGCACTGTGCAATAGGCACTCGTAGATACATAGACATTTGTGTAGACGTCGTGGTCGTGTGGAGCTGGTGTCCGAGCGTTTGCATACCCATACATGTTCACGTATACAGTTATGCTCCGTAAATGGTGCCCCTAAACTATTTGCCTTACGCACACAAACAAATTAAGCGCATGCAGGTACGCACGCACACACGCACAGAGACACGCGCGCGCACACACACACACACACACACACACACACACACACACACACACACACACACACACACACACACACAGACGCGCGCGCGCGCGACGAGGAGGAGGAGTGTAGGGTGTTAGGAAAGAAGTTTTGATACTATTTTCGTATGGAGCCATCAATGGAAAATTAATTTAAAAAATAACAAACCATCTTTGAACTATTCCTTAGGAGGCAAATCCATTACAAGAGCAAAAGAGGATAAGATTTGGGAGCGCTCATAAAGACAACCTGTCACCTGACAGAAATATCAGCAGGATTGTGGGAGAGACATACGGAGTGCTGCAGAGAATTAAAGTGGCTCTTTTCTATATGGATGAAGAGACGATGAAAAAACTCATCGAAACCCTGATCCGTCCAAGACTAGAATATGCATCAGTGGTATGGTCCCTAGACAGAGTGAAGGGTATAAGCAAGTTAGAGCGAAGACAAAGGCCAGGAACAAAACAGTGGGCTTTTGTGAGTATATTCGGTCCTAGTAGTGAGAGAAGCGAAGAGGAAAGGGGGGTGTTTTGGATTTATATGAATGTAAAAAGAGTTTTAGGAGAAATGGTTTTATAGTGGTGTTGGGCGGGGAGGAGTCTTAATGGTAGAATAAGAGATCACCCGGAAAATCGAGTAGTAAAGAAGCACGAGGCGCCAGGTAAGAACTAGAACGGGGGGATGTTAGAGATGTATTTGGAAAAAGAAAACTAATGTTAACGAATACAATATTTAAGAAGAGAGTCAAGCATAAGTGGGAACAGGTGATGAGTGGGAGGGTTGTCATAAGGGCATTAATGGCCTAAGTAGTGGTACCCAAAAGGAGGATTGAAGGAGAAAGCAAGGGATTGTCAAATCGTTATCTGGCAGAAGGAAAATACAAAGTGGAGGGATGTGCAGGGAGGAAGACAAATCAAACAAATCAAACGAGAAGGGTAAAGAGAAACAATACCAAGAGAACCTGAGAAAAGTGTGGGACGTAATTAGGGATAACAGGGAAACTGGTGTAGAAGAAGAATGATAATGCTTCAAGGAGGAAGTGATAAAGCGCGGAAAAAATGGCATGCGGAATATAGAAAATGGGAAGGAACATAGTTAACGTATGATGAGATGAAGAACTGAAGGCGGTGGTGAAAGAGAGGAGGCGAGCTTATCAGGGGATCGGTTGCAAAGCTGAACTAGGCAAGCATATAGGAAGTTCAAGAAGACAGGAGAAGCAAAACTCGAGGTGAGGGAGGTAAAAAAGGAGTAATAGGGGAAGTGATATGTATATATATATATATATATATATATATGTATATATATATTTTTTTTTGGTAGGAGGCCATGTTGTATACATGATTTCAAGAATCATCTATATATATATATATATATATATATATATATATATATATATATATATATATATATATGGAAGGGAGTAAAAGGAGTGAAGGGCTGAGTCAGGGAGAGTGGGAAGGTAAAGGGTGAAGACGGACTGATGTTAACGGAAGTAAATGAGTCAGGCAAAGATGGATAGAGTATTTCAGGAATTTGTTGAATGTGGAGGAGATTAAGGAGGGATTTATTGTGGCAGTGGGAAACGATAAGAAAGTGACTTTGACAGGAGAAGAAAATTACTGGGCTGTAAGTAAATGTGAGATGTAAAGACTGGTAAAGCACTTGGATTACATTGGTGTTACATGGAGTGCCTGAAGACGGGAGGGACAGCGATTGGCTCGTGAGGTAGTGTACCAGAGGACCGAAAGAGTGCGTGTATAAATCGACTTTATAAAGGAAAAGGAGGCAAATATGAATGTAGTAGTTTTACAGGCATCACTCTGTTGAGTGTAGTTAGGAAAGCAAATGGGAAGGTATTGATTGAGGAGATTAGGAAGGGAACAGAGTGATTAACTGAGGAATAACAGTGGGAGTTTAGGAAAGGAAGAGGGTGCATGGGCAATTTTTTATAGCAAGGCAGATATGCTACAACTTTCTGGCAAAGAGTAGGATGACTTTTGGGCTCTTATGGATCTTGAAAAGGAATATAACAAGGCCAATAGGAAGGCATTGTGGAATGTGTTGCAGATATATGGGACAGAAGAGGAAGAGGCTGAGACCTGTTTGTTCTGCAAATTATTGTAAAGTATCACTATGAAAACGACGACGATGGCGGTTTACAGATGATATTGTGCAGTCGTGATCGGGATGCACCAAGACCCACACTAGACAACGAACCAGGATGCTACCGCCACTGAGTGAAACAA
>NC_134797.1:60391638-60396638 GCF_046742065.1 Oratosquilla oratoria
AGGAGGAGGAGGAGCAGGGAGGAGGGGTGGAGGAGGACTGGGGAGGTGATTGGGAGAGAGGGGGGGGAGGAGGACGAGGGGGTTCCAGCCGTGCGTGTGAGCGGAAGGCCCTGAGGTGGTGTAGGCAGGGAAGAAGGAAGTAGAACCAAGGAAAGGGAAGAGGAGAAAGAAAAAGAAGACGTCAAATTTGAGAGGCCTGTGGTTGACATTGTTTGTATATAAAAGGAAGAGATCAAGCGTGGGGAAGAGTCACTGGGAGGGTGGGAGGGAGGAAGGGAAGGAGGGCAGAGACCCGAAGGGAGAGAGAAGGGGCAAGAGGAGGTGGGAGGATGAGATACACACGAAATATCTCGAGAAAAAAGAGAGTAAAGAATAAGTAAAGTTTGATCATTTGATGCAGAAGATAGTCTATTAGGGAAGGAATGGAATAGTGGATGACGCAAACAAAAGGAAAGTTGTTGCACAAGGAGCAAAAGGAGGAGAAAGAGGAGGAGGGGTAGGGTGGAGAGGAAGAGAGGTAGTATGAATAGTAGGATGAGGAAGAAAAATAGAGTAATAGGATAAGTACAAACGACGGATTTTTTTTTTTTTTCTTAACTAGTTACGACGTTGGGAGAACAGGGACAGATGAAGAAGAAAAAGAAAAGAAAGATGGTGGTTGAGAAAAGGAAGGAGAAAAATGGAATAAAGGAAATGTCGAGAAGAGGTTCGAAAAGGAGAAAGTGCCGGGAAGGGACAGAGGAACAGAGGAAACTGAATGAAACGCCGTCGATCGTCTAGGTTTTCTCCTTTTATTGTGGCGTAAAGGTAGAAAGGTCGAGAGGTCGGTCACAAAGATGAGCTAGCAAGGTCGCAATGTCAGAAATAACCCCGTTCCTACAGAGGTGGGTGATGCCGTACTGTGTAATCATATATCAAGTGCACGTCACGGTTAAGTCGTGATAAATGGAGAGACAGGGCAAAGCAACGCATCGCACCTCACGCAACAGAAATACGGAAGGAACCTGAAAAATTAAATGCAAATTCAAAGCAAAGTTAGAATTTTAATCCTTCAGGTGCCAGGAGACGAATATAGAGTAAAAACAGATATAGAGATAAATATATAGGTAAAGAAATAAATAGACAAATGAATAAATAAAGAGGTCTTTGTGAGCAAAGAGCTTGGAATGATTGATTTAATGACTGGTTGATTGAAAGATTGTCTAACTAATTTGCTGAATATGTATGGGTATAATAGAACCGTGAGTAGTTCACTAACCCCATCGCAGCTATGTTAGAAACTCCAGTGACCAAAAAGTAGTCTCGTGGGTGTAGCTTCTCCTTCAAAATAATAACATAGTAACCTTGCATGTAGGGGATATGCGTCTTTCCCAGGCGTGGAACAAACGAATGCAATAAAGCATTACATCATTCCTTGAACTCGTCGGGTGGTCAGGTACCCGACCCGGCATTGTTGTCAGTGTCGGGAGGTGGTGGTGAGGAAGTCGGGGAAAGAAGAGGTGAGAGAGAGAGACAGGATGGGGTGCAAGTGCATAGACGGGGTGGTGGGTGGTAGGTGATGGGTGGTGGCTGGTGGGTGATTTGTGGTGGGTGGGGGATGTGGCTGAGGTGATCTGGGAGGCAAGGTTCTTCGTGCAAGATAAAGAAGAAGGAGACTAAGTCTTGCTCGCTCCCTCGCTCGCGGAGTTAGGAAGTGTGAGATGGAGAATTGGATTAATGAGGAGTATTAGCTTACATATTGGTTTGGAACAGCCCGTAGATAATTATAATCAATTGGATTCTATTTCATAACATTTTGATTAATTAGAAGATTATTCTGCAGTTCTTCAAGGATAAGGTCGTCAGTTTGCAGGGGAAGGTAACGGGGGAGAAGTCAGAAGAAAGGGGAGATAGGAGAGGGCGAATTCAGAAGATATGAAATATAAAACAAGATATTCGCTCAAACCTACAGTAAACAGGAAAATCGGGTCATTCGTAACACAGTTGAGTATTTTGTAATTGCTAACATGGAAAGAATGAGTGAAGAAAGATTAGTAAAAGAGGTGTGGAAGGCAGAGGTGGAAGAAGTGAACATGAGGGGGCGACCAAGAATGAGATGGCTGGATAGGGTAAAAGGGACATTGGGAAAGAGGGGAATGTCTGTGGAGGAAGGAAGGGAGAAGACAGAAGATAGGGATGAGTGGAGCGTGGTTGTTTATGGATGATGTTGTGATGCATGGAACGGAGTGGGCAGGGGATGGGGGTGGGTGAGGGAGTATGTTGGGTGATATTTTGACGCAGCTCGAAGGGATTTCTCCCCGTCTTCTCTTTTTCTGCATGAGGGGACGGAGAGTAACCTTGATAGAGATGTATACTAGAACAGTAACTTCTGGTTATGGCACATATACTGAAGAATAAGTTTATAGAGGTAGTTACTACGAATAAATAGAACCTATTATGTTTAATGTTTATATTTCCCTTACATTTAGATCTGAACTTTTATGTAGCTGAACTTGGGTTTTGCTTACCGACAAATTCTCTGTGAAACTAGCGAGACATATAAAATTATGGTAAATAAGTCACGCTATGTGACTCTTTTACTATTTACCTTGTAAGTACTGGGATGTGTGGCCCCCTTCACTTCCTAGGGGGTCCCCAGTCCACTGACCGACGTAGCATGCGGTTACGTACAAAAGAAGTTGGAAATTTATTCGTTATTTGTTTTAAGGTGAGCTCTGCGTTTCGCGTGTCGGGAAAAAAGTAGTTGGTGTGCCAATGTTTAGCACGCGTGCCAAGGGTTGCCCACCCCTGTCTCAGACTATTTCGATCAGCCTCATTTGTACAATTAAGTAGTTTCTGGCACATATAAGGATTTCATTCTAACGCCAGACGATCTTATTCTGCTCAGAGAAACCTCTGGTCAGAAAAAAAAATGTGCATGGTATCATTGCCTCTAAAGGGTTGATTGAAATGCCCCTTATAACCTAAATCGTACCCTGAACCGAAAAATATTGTCTGGAGTTGGCTACAAAACAATCTGTAAAGGACGTCGTCGGGTCGCCAGAACAGGAGGACAAGAACTGACTACAAGGACGAGGAAGGAGAAAAGAGGAAAAAGATCAGAAGGAGCCGAAAGGTGGGAAAACGTGTGAGCGAGACCCTACTAGTGATGGTTACAATCGAATTTACGTTTTGAGTCATTACTACCGAGAAAGTGTACGGAGGGGTTGGGTAATATCTCTCTTCGACTTCAATCTGCTGTCGGACGTACGAGTATTCGTGGTGGAGGTGGCGGGAGAGAAGGTAAAGGAGAAGGAAAACGAGAGGGGAGAAAAGGAGAAGGAGGAAGTAGAGGAGGAAGAAGAAACGGAAGAGTAAGAAGAGGAAGAAGAAAAAGAGTAAGAAGAGGAACAAGAAGAAGGAAAATGAGAAGAAGGAGAAGGAGAGAGAGAGAGAGAGAGACATGTGAGGGTGACCAGTATCCAGCATCAAAGTATGACATGGGCACGTCGCAAGTACTTTGGCACGATGCGAACAGACCAGGTTAATTTCATCAAAACCCTAGGCACATTATTTTGGTTCGAGCCTTTTTACTGCGGCAGACGCAAGGCGTTTGCATTCAGCTAAAATTTCCTGGCTTGAATGAGGCCTCATTTGCTCAGTACCTAATGTGTCTGAGGTTTGTTCTTCAGTCTCTCCTTTTTACCTCACCTTGCATTCCCCTTCCTTGTTCAAAAACGTACTGCCAACTCATTTTTGGACCACCTCAAATAATAATGCAGAAAGATCTGTGAAGTGTCTTTGTTCTTCTTGTATTTGACATGTTTTGTATTTGGCCTTTGTCTTTGTATTTTGCTATTTTTTTCAACATAACCAGTAAGTAAAGGCAAGACAACAGTGGACTCATAACACTGATACCCACCAACATACCTTCCTTCAACAAAACAAAGGAAACAAAACAAACACTAACAGATATTACAACATAAATAATCTCAATCCAAACACAAATAATACATTACAGATATTTACATACGATGGTGGTTAGGGTGTCGGGATTGGCGAAAGGGCGACGGTGGAAAGATGAGACACTATTGGTAATTGATGAGTTCGGTAATTGTGTGGTGCAGTGGAGAGAACCGTCATCGGGGATAGTGTGGGCAAAGGTACAACTGGGAGGAGAGATGAAGGCATTCGTGAGAACATATGGTAGTGAGAAAAGTGAGAAAAATGAAAAATATTTTAGAATTTATTGAAATGAGTGTGCTGGGTTTATTCAATTGAATATGTAAATAGTTTTGAAAGAAATACAAATCTAGTTGTGCTGGGGGATCTTAATTCTAGAGTAGTAAATGAAATTGCAGACGAAGTTGTAAGGGAATATGAGGTGGTAAGAAGAAATCACGGTGGAGAAAATATGTAGGAACTGTGTAATGAAAGGGAAAGTATGATAGCGACCACAACGTTTATGAGAGAAGGCAAAGGTAGATTATTGTCATGTAGACTCTCTGGTGAAAAGAGGAGTAGCTATAGTGTATTGGCTGGTGAGATTGTTTAATGTGTGCTTTAGGAAATAAAGAGTATTGGTAGATCAGAGGAGTGCGTGTATAGTTCTTCTATAAGTGTGAAAAGGGGACAAGTGTGAATATAACAAAAATTAGGGCGGTAGTGGAAAAAAAACGAGCAAATGAAGAATGATTGCTAGGAATAAGTAGAGAACCATATCAGACGTACAAACTAAAGAGAGTAAACGGAAAACTCAAGATGAGAAGGGATATATGGCGATGAAGACGTTTGAAGGAGAATGATGATAATAAAGAAAAAAACACTGGAATGAAGTGAAAAAGTGAGAAGAGGTGAGTGGGGTTGAGAGAAGAAGTTAAAGGTGCAGATGGACAGATGCCAGTGTTTGTGTTTATGATCGTGTTCATTTTCACGTTTATGTTAATGTTCATAGTTATGTCTATGTCTGTGTCTACGTTTATTTTTCGTTTACATTTATGCTTATGGTTATGTTTATGTTT
>NC_134797.1:60409138-60429138 GCF_046742065.1 Oratosquilla oratoria
TGCCTCACTAGAATTATATATTGCAATAAGAGAGATAAAGCCCAAGGTGTACCTCACCCTGACAAGTATCAACGGCGTGCTGTAGTCGGCTAGCTACAACTAATCCTGCGAGGTGGATCCTATCGGTGCGACCCTACCAGAAGTAGGTGTAACACTCTCTACTGATCTCCCCACTGCCTGGTCTTCTCACCACTGAGAGAACCATCATATCCAGTCTAAGCTTCTTGAGCTTCGCCGATAAAAAGTGTAGTTAGTCGTCATGGAAGAGGGAAAGAATGTTCCAGGCACCCACACAGAGAGCCCGTCGGAGGCCCCTGGCTTGATTCGACGTGTTTGTGCCTCATTTGCAACACCCTGGCACCCCGCGCAGTGGGTTTGGTGATTTTAACGGGGACAGGCTGCAACCCCACTCCCACCATTTGTGTAATTTGTGACTGCCTTGTACATAATTATGTCTAAGATACTATAATTCGCCCTCCCACGCCACCACCCACCATCGAGCCCAATGAGGGGTGACTAGGATTTGGGTATATATATTAACCCAATAGTTCCTGGAATTATGGAAGAGTATACGCACCCACCACTAGGGAAAGACAGCCGTGGACCGTACGGTGTTAGTCCAAGTAGTAGATGCTTGATCAAGAGAATGTCTAACCCAAAGACTCACGTCAGGCAGCTCGATCGATTTGCCTTTCTGAGCCAAGAGGGGGGGGGGCACCCGTCCTTGTCTGAATAGAGGACCAAAGAGGCGTGTTGTTAGTTCCAGAGTACACCTCAGTGCAAACACTGCACTGGAGGACCACTCAGTTACAGGGATCCCGTCTCCAGACCCTGCAGGGATGCCAAGTATGGTAAACACGTGGGTTAGTGACCCATTACAGTGTTGGATAGCCATTCACTCAAAGAGTTCATCTGCCATGTTTTTCCTCCATCTGAGTCTCCAACACGCCCTCCTCACTGGCAGGTGACCAATGGAGGAGCCGGTCCAGCCGCCGACAATCAGACCATGTGCCAGGTAATACTGGGTTACATGGTACCAGTAGAAGGAGAGCTGCATCACCCGAACAAGAGTGAAGGATATAAGGAAGAAAAAAGGATAAAGAGGGCAGCAACAATATTCAGATCATTAAAGGGGATAGTCTACATTGAGAGAAGAGATCTCTTGATTAGGGATAAGAGGGTTTTAAGAGGTCATGGAAGAAAGACCACATGATATGAAGAAATGCAGCGTTCCATATAGATACAAAAATACTTTGAATATTTTAGAAGTCCAAGCTGAAACAATACACGAGTTCAAATTTGAATATGATGGTTGGAAATTAAAGATAAAAACCAAGTTGGAACTGTACATGAACTTGAGGCTAAGCATGATAAATTGGAGAGTAAAAGACGGAACTCAACAAGCGTTACTCATTTCCTGTATACTACAATTAGGTAAATACGTAGATATACACTCACACTCACAAGCATACAAATATATTAATATGTGCGTACATACATATATACTATAAGAGTAGAGGGAAAACACAAAAACAGAACAAAAGTTTATTCTTTGACAAGTTTAGCACTGTAGTGCCTTTTCATAAAGAATTATTACACTACGGTGTATAAAAACTGGCATTAAATGAAAAAAAAATGAAAGTGTGAGAAATGAAAGGCTACAAGGATAAGGAGTCTCGAAATCCTGCGAGCTATTCGGACTGGCACTCCGTGGGGTGCTTCTGGTGATCTGATGTCCCGGCTTTTTCCATTCTTTTGCTGCGTGCAGTGATGTTGACTTCGACAGTTTAATGTCACCTATTCTATTGTTTGTGCATTTGCTGGTGGCTATGTAGAGAGCTTCTACAATTTTCCTTTGTTTCTCACTAAGATTATTGTACTTGCTTGTTCCCATCTTGGTAAATGTTCTTCGTCTATGTGGTTCACGATTGCGTTGGTGTTGCGGTAGTATTGGACATCGGCTATGTGTTCTTTTATTCTTGTGTATAACCCCATGTGTGTTTCTCCGAAATAGGCACAGTTACACCCTAAGTATGGAGTTCTGTAAACTAAACTTCCGGTATTACTTTTTTCCATCTTTGGTTGAACGAGATCACCAGTTTTTCTTACCTGCGTCACCAAAGGTGGAAATTAATCATACCGGAAGTTAAGTTTACAGAAACCGAAACCACGTCAGAGGACTGACAAGTCTTCGAGCGCGGCACAAATCGGACAGCTGAAATGGACTTCAACGGTATTCTTAATTCGAGGAGAGAAGGTGGAGGAGAGAAGAGAATTCAGAGATCGAGATTGGGAGAAGCCTATCGAAGAGACCAAGTAGAGGTCAGCTACCTTGTGATGTTGTAGACATGAATGGCTATTTGCCCCTTTCACTGCGGAGTTCCCACCATTTCAGTAAAATTACTGACGGCCGCTAGAATGATACTAGAAGTTGTACGACGCAACAGAACGATTAGTCCTCTCCTTGTGTGACACTTCAATATGCATTCTAGTTGCCGCTCGCCAGACGATTTTAGTTACTCATCTGACGGAAATTCCTTCTGCCGTGAATGGGTCAAACATACCTCAAACTTATCTCCATTAACTTTTCGCTACATTTTCAACATTTATTACTTATTCTAATTGCCACCAGGCGATTAGACTCAGCTTTGCATTGAAAAAATCAAACACAAATCAAACCTACCTCGATTAACCCTTTCGCTGCATTTAGATATTTATTATTTATTGTATTTACTGCCAGCGGTTTTATTCAGCTGACGAAAACTCCCTGCGCCGAGAGAGATAGTTGAAGACTTCTCGGGCTTATCTGCATCAACTCTTCTATTGCCTGATTCCAACTGCTTCTAAGCGATTTCATTCAGAAGAGAAAAGTTACTCCCTCAGCAATGAAAAGATTAAGGGCAAGGTGAAGGGCAGTTCTATATCGGCAGCTCGAAGACGGTATGGATGAAGAACGAGCGTTTGGTCGAGACCTATGGGGAAATCACGTGCACTGGAGTGTGGGAGAGTTGATAGAAATAAACACTACAAGTGAGGACGTAGCCTTTATTGCATTAGTACGAAATTTCGCTTGTTACAGCTTTTCCAAGTACGTAGTCGTAATACACATGACTGAGATTAAATAAGAGGAACGGGAGGAACGTGGAGAGGGAGGGAGGGAGGGAGGGAGGGAGAGGGGAAGGGAGGCAGGGAGGTGGGAGGGGGAATTATTGAATACTGCGAAAGATTAAGAAGTTGGACCAATTGTCTGGGATGATTGAAAACCGGATCGATAGGACTATGGGAGATGTGGACGTGCAAACAGGCAGGAGCCATTGATAGTCCATAAAAGTGGGGAAAACCGACCACGAAAGATGAAAGCAAAAGGTGGAAGTAAAAGAGCCAGGTAAGTGAGAGTTGGAATACTCAATGGCTGATATTCTTGGAAAAAAAGATAATTGAAAACGAAAGTGTTTAGCACTGCTGTAAGAGCACGTCGAGAAGGTACTGTTGGAAGAGAAAAGATTCAAACTATGTCAGGAAGAAATGGCAAGAAATTGTAGGAATAACACGTGCTAGGGAAATATAGAAGACACAACGTGTCACCGAGGACAGACTTCAGGAAAGTTTAGGGAAAGCATTACAATGAGCTCTTGCAGAAATTATGCGAAGACACTGGGCGAATACCTACGCTAAACCACCTAAAGATAGTTGCTTGATATCTGAAATAGATTAATACAGCTATTGTACTTGAATCAATGAAGGAGGAAATAGCAGGTGAAGGTTAAAAAAAAAAATCTTATTTGATGGGTGAATTTTTGCACGCATATCGCGCAGCCCGGGGACTTCATATTTTTTTTAACAAATAGAAAGAAATAATAGGTGGTTTTAGGATTATGTATTTTTTTAGGATAATGAGGTCTTACCCTTTTATTGTTATTTGTCTACACTGATATTCAATCCCAAAATATTTTTTGTAAGAAACAAGCGGTCAAAAAGATATCCAAAATCCATGAAAGGAAAAAGGTAGGGTCACCTCTCGGCTACCCAGTTAAAAAGGGGCTCCCTACGTAGTTACAGAATAGCGCTTATTCTTAAAATATTTGGCTAAAAGTGACAAAGAACCCATAGAGACCCCGTGACAGTATCATCCAAGTCACCTTAGTCCGCTGCTGGTTGGGTGACAATTCGTCAGGAGGTAGAGACGGAGAAAGATGCAGCGGAAACTTGAAATACGTCGTGACCTAACTACCTGACCCCCCACCCCACCTCAAGAATGCGGACGTGGTCAAGCGTGGAAGGACGTGTGGGAGCTCGTTGTGACTTCGCGTGGCGTGGCGTGGCGTGGCGTGGCCTCCTGGCAGGACGAGGATGTGTGTGTGTGTGTGTGTGTGTGTGTGTGTGTGTGTGTGTGTGTGTGTGTGTGTGTGTGTGTGTGTGTGTGTGTGTGTGTGTGTGTGTGTGCGTGTGTGTGTGTGTGTGTGTGTAAGTGGAAAACCACGCGTGGGCGTCAAGTCATCGCAGCCTGCGCGCGCAACATCAGGAGGAACTCCGTTAGATGATGCAACCGGAAACCTGCACGATAAGTCGGTCACTAGGTCACGCGCCAAGCGGTGGCAATAGCTCCAGTAAGAGCCACTGCAACTACAACATGGAACAGCACTTATTTTTCCACCAGCAGTATTAAAAACACTTGTGGAGGAAGCAGAATCGGCATTGTCGACCGTTGAAGGTGCAGCTACTGACGAAGGCGTCGGCGAGAGGAGGGACCTAACGATGACGATAGCAGTAGTGGCGGTAGGAGCGGCGGTTGTGGGGATGGCGGCGGTGCGGGGGTGGACAACGGCGGTGGGAGCGGGGTCATTAGAAGTGGAGACGGTGGTGGTGGTGGTCGTCGTCGTCGTCGTCGTCATCATCATCATCATCATCATCATCATCATCATCATCATCATCATCATCATCATCATCATCATCATCATCATCATCATCATCATCATCATCATCATCATCATCATCATCATCATCATCATCATCATCATCATCATCATCATCATCATCATCATCATCATCATCATCATCACCGTCATCATCATCATCATCATCATCATCATCATCATCATCATCATCATCATCATCATCTTCATAATCATCATCATCTTCATAATCATCATCATCATCACCACCACCACAGTCATCACATCATCATCATCATCATCATCATCATCATCATCATCATCATCATCATCATCTTCATAATCATCATCATCATCACCACCACCACAGTCATCACATCATCATCATCATCATCATCATCATCATCATCATCATCATCATCATCACCACCACCACTACCACCACCACCACCATCATCATCATCATCATCATCATCATCATCACCACCACCACTACCACCACCACCACCATCATCATCATCATCATCATCATCATCATCATCATCATCATCATCATCATCATCATCATCATCATCATCATCATCATCATCACGTCATCATCATCACATCATCATCATCACCACCATCATCATCACATCATCATCATCACCACCACCACCATCATCATCATCATCATCATTTTTATGGTAAATGTAGTATGACTGTAGTGGCGTCGATGGCAGTGATGTTTGGGTGGTAGTAATGTTGTTAAGTGGTACTATAATAGCTACCCCTTTGGTGATGTTCCCAGTAATGCGGATGAGCCAATAGTCTGCTCAGTAGAATGTGGCAGAGGTTTTGTTCACTGGATCTAGCGACGCGCCTCCTCAGTCCCAGATTCAGGTTAGGACGCGTTACCCCTCTTGGTTCGGAGGGACAAGTGAACTGAGATGCCTGCTTCGAATCTATTATTCAAGACCGCTCTGAGGCACATAGCTACCACCTGGGTCGACACCGCTGCGCCTCATCCCTATTGCCAAAACGTGGGTTCATATAGTCTCCCATAATTGGAACTTGGAAATCAACATTTCGTCCGTTTCCTCTTTTTTTCATTTAAGAGCAACCTCCACCTCACTTCCATCCTTACTTCTTGTACTGTACCTCTCATTACCTTTTATATGCATTGCCTTTCAACTTACTATCACATATCCTCCCAAGCTTTGCCATTAACTGCTTCAGACGCCCCTCTGACCCATCTACTAGCGCAGGGTCATTAACAAACAACAACTGTCTCACCTTCCACTTCCCTCCTCTCTCATTAACTATTTCCAATCCCCTGATCATCAGTATCGTATTTACCTACCATGCCACCCCATCTATGCACACGTTGAGCAACTATGGTGACATTGCACAACCTTGGCGCAACCCCACTTTTATCTCAAACCACTTACTCTCACCATTTCCTACCCTAAAATAAGCTTTCCTACTCATGTAAAAAATTGACTACCCTTAACGACTTTCCCCCTACCGCAAATATTTGTAACCTCCACCACAATGCCTTCCTGTCAGCCCTGTCATATGCCTTTCCCAGATCCATATAAGCCCCAAAAAGATCCTTACCTTTTGCCCTAGACTTCTCACATACCTGAATTACTACAAACATTTCATCCATGCATCCTCTACCTTTCCTAAACCTACACTGTTTCTCCCCCAAGGACTTCCTCTGTTCCTCTCCCTACTTCCCAATACCACAATCAACCTCTCCCTAGCCTTCTGTACATCCAACAATTCACTGAAATATTCTACCTATCTTCCTCTTACTGCCTTTAGTTTCATATTAATACTATGGCTATTACTACTGATCATAAGAAAATTAATTAAACAATAACGCTCCAACTTCATACAACACAGATATCTTTAACAACCACCCACTAGTACCCCCCAGGATACGTTCATACAAAAACACCTTCACACACAGATCACAAAGCAGGCAACCCAAGATAAATTCCCAATCTCAGTACTACACTATACTCCCCAGGACATTAGCCCTACTAATAAATCACTCTTCCAACAGACAAAAATAATGATGGGACGACTGCGTTCAGGTCACCACTCAGCACTAACGAAGTACCTACACAGAATCTGCCTGAAGGAGAGGGTGAGGGGCATACGACATGAAGTGAGCTGCGGCCGAAGACTTTGCTTTTTTTGCTTGGACTGATGGGGCAGGGAATCAGAAAGAAGTGTGGGACTCGAGCCCACGACTAGAAAGACGCGAGGCCTGACCACAAATTTAAACATTCCTAGATGTAATAACTACATAAATGATACTGAACACCTCATTCTTCACTATTCCGCTTTCAACCTATTCGGACAGCAGTGCATGTCCTCCCTGGATGACATGTGGACCAAGACGAAGGCCGTTGCCTTTTATCTGGAGTTCGCGAGTCTTCTACAGAGGCAACTTGGGACAACGGATTGACGGCCTCTGGAACCAGGAACCAACATACCTCAATATTTTTCAAATTCCGCTCTTTAGGTGCCAATAATTGCATTGGGGTAACCCGAAGCAATAATTATGTCTTGTGGTGGGCACTAATGGACTATAGAGTGAAATTCATCATAAAATGTATTTTCAATCACATGAGACTCTGTAGGATTATATACTCCAATAAGAGGGATGAAGTCTAAAGTGTGCTTCAACCTTATCACTTTGACGGAGAGCTATGGCCCACTGCTGTGGCCCCGTTGTTGCGGCCCGAACAGTAGTAAGGGTAGCACTTGCTTCTGATCTCATCGCTACTCGTGCACTGAAATAAATTACGGGTACAACATTTGGAAAAAACAAAGAAACTAATACTACAATATACAAACGATACATACGCTCAGTGATAAATTATGCAAGCCCCGCATGGGCCCCTAATTTCACCGCGACACACCTCAACACCCTCAGACCATACAAAACAAAGCCCTAAAGACAATTACAGGCTGCACAAATACAATACCTACAGACAATCTACACTATGAAACAAAAGTCCTCAAAGTCAAGGATCACCTTGACATGAGAGGCACACAAACATTTGCCGTAGCCTCCACAAATACAGCACACCCACTACACTGTATAGTAGGACACCCACATACACCAAGAAACATCAAAACAACACCCAAATACCTATATCACACACAAATAATCTCTTCTCTTCCTCCACAACCACCAGACACCAACCTCTGGAAATATATCCATAATAATATCACTCACTGTTCCATCAGCAAGCTGAAAGACAACACAGTGCTGTATGCCAGACCCCCTGATATCCATCCTTCTGAATCCTCTCTCCCCAATAAGGACAAAGTCCATCTGGCCAGACTACGATGCGGTCACCAACCAGCCCTTCTAAGCTACTAAAAGAGGCTGGATGACTGCAATGCAGATGACTGTCTAGGATGCAACACCTCACCCTATACTATACAACACATTATGAAATACTACAATTCACGCAGTCACGCACGCCAAAAACACAATGTACACTCCACAAAGAATTTCCGGGAAAACCCCGTTTCGGGTATAGCGTTCCTCAGGGAGACGGGACTGATCGGCCAGATAGTCTAGGAAACGACAACAAAAACGGGAGGAGATGAAGTGTTGGGATTTAAGTCCCAATTATGGGACTACTATGATAAAGGATGGGTATTTTATATGTTTTGTTCCGTCTAATAACAGTCGAATATATGGAGCTGAAGGAGCTATCTATGATCAATCGAGGCGCCATGTCCAAAAATCACTCACTGCTTTGTCAAGGTTGCAAAAGCCCGTTCAAGCTTCAGCCGGAACAAAAACTCATAAAACACATCACTCGTGGTAATAGTGAATATTGTATTGGTAAGGAGCTCAGGCCAGGAGTCGCTTGACAGGGACAGAAGTTGTCACTCTGGTGCTAGGACTTTAGGAATAAATGGAAGTCACTAGTAGCCGTTGGATTCGAACGTAGGTGCGTATCGTACTTATTTCCTTACTTGCTTTCGGACGCTAGCCTTTCCAGGAAGGGACGTTGCACTGTTTGAGGCCTGCACAAAGATGGTCTTTAAAATGCCGCATAGAAGTTGTACTAGGAGGTGGCTCTCAGACATCCAGATGATGTGGTCCATTCTTTGAAGCTGGCGCTGGAGGACTAGGTTGTTTAAAGAATGCTGGTGTGAGGGACGTGGTCTCCCCAGGTGATGCCAAGAATTTATTGCAGTGACCGGATGTAGAAGGCTTCTAGGTTCTGGACGTGAGCCCTGTAGATCGTCCAGGCCTCGCAGCCGTATAACAGGATGGAGATGCACATGGGCACTACACTGTGACCTTGGTGGGGGTGGTAAGGTTTCTGTTGAGGAAGACTCGTCGGGTCAGGTGTCCAAAGGCACTGAAATCCATGCGGATCCTGTTCTAAATTCCGTCGTCCAATGTGCAGGTTGAAGGAAAAAATCTTTCCAGGTAGACGAAGCTATCTACCATGTTAACGTGATCAGCGCCAACATGAAAAACAACAATAGACGGTGGGTCTATTGGTTGACAAAGCACCTCAATCTTCAAAGTGTTAACGACAAGACCACCACTGTAGTAGGAGTCAGAGGTTGCTATAAGGATGCGCAGTGTTTGAGGCGAAGGCGGCGTTGTCGACGTATTGGAGGTCAAGAAGGGTGGTTATGGAGGTCTTGGTCTTCATCTGGAGTCGATTTAGACTGAATAGGCTACCATCAAACCGGAACCGGAATGGTATGTTATCGCGTGGGTTGATGTGCTTATGGGAAAGGATTGTGATGGCCGCCAGGTAAATACCTGACTCCGACGGTGACGTGGAATGGTTCTGATTCGAGGCCCCTGACGACGGACCAAGCAGCCATGTCTGTGTGGAATTATTTCAGGATGGCAATGAATTTTTGGAGACAACCGATTCTGGAGAGTATGCGCCAGAGTGTGTCTCCGTTGACGGTGTCGAACGCTTTTGTGAGGTCGACAAACGCCACGAAGAGGCTGTGGTTATGCTCCATGCAGTTTTCCTGAAGTAGACATGCTGAGAAGATCATGCCAACGGTGCTGTGTCCCTTGCGGAAACTAAATCAGGAGTCTGGGATGATGGATTTGGCGACGGTGTTGAGAAGGCGGGTGAGCATCACCCGGGTCAGGACTTTGCTGGCTACCGACAGCAATGAGATGCCGCTATAGTTGCCGCACACCGGCTTGTCGCTTTTGCACATGTAAATAACTATAATGTTTGCGTCCTTCCATCTTTTGGGGAGTGTCTTGGCGTTCCAGGCAGTGGAAATGAAGCTGGGTAGGCACTCCGAGATTCTACGAGAACCATGTTTCAGAACTTCACTGGGCAATCCTTCTGGTCACGCGGCTTTGTTGTTCTTCAAGCTCTTCATCTCCCTGGCCACCTCTTCGGGTGTTGGCGTAGCATCGAGGTCGGTGAAAGGCGGAAGATCGAGGAGGAGGTCAATGAAATCAGGGTTGACAGGGGTGATGCGGTTAAGGAGGTCATTGGTGTGCTCGGTGAATCTACTGAAGATGCCATATCGGGCCTGAATGAGCGTGGCTCCGTCCGCTGATCTGATAGGGGCAGAGGAACTTCTGGTAGGTCCGTAGACTTTCTTGATAAAAAGTTGTGTATGTCATAGTCATCTGCAAAGTCTTCAATGTAGTTGGCTTTGTCTAACCACCACTCATTTTCCATTCGTCTCGGTGAGAGTTGAATTTCGGACCAGATTTTAGTGCTTTGCCGCTGTAGGGTGGTTGACGTTGGGCTGTTCAGTACTGCGTCGTAGGCAGTGTGGTTCCTTTGCAGCAGATCATGGACCTCTGTGGGGTTGTCGTCGAGTCAGTCTTGGTTCCTCTTGGTGGTGTATCCGACGGTAGTGATTGTTGCTGCCACGAGAATGGTGATGTGGTCCCACTGACTGGACATGGAACTCGTGGATACATTATCGTGTAGGTGTGCATCTGGTAAGGTATCAAGTACGTCGGGCAGATTCTGAATGAGGGTCTCGCATACAGCTAGATCTTGCAAGGCAGCACAGTTGATACGCTTCCATCTGGCTTGCTTTCTGGTAGAAAGTCTGATGTTTATCCTCATGATATATCTGATGAGCTTGTGATTAGTCCATCAGTCAGCTCTGCACATGACCCGAGTTGTAGACACATCTTGGCAATCTGAGCTGCTAATGTATTGAGCGCGGGTATATCCAGCTGGTCTTGAGCTCATTTGGCATCTGAAAAAGCGTGCTAAGGATGACAAGGGCTTGTGTAGCGCATAGGGTGAGGAGGCGCAGACTATTGTCGTTGACACTGCCAACTCCGTGTTTACCAATGATCCCACCCCAGACTGTGTGGGTGGATCCCATACGAGTGTGCATCTGGTAAGGCATCAAGTACGTCGGGCAGATTCTGAATGAGGGTCTCGCATACAGCTAGATCTTGCAAGGCAGCACAGTTGATACGCTTCCATCTGGCTTGCTTTCTGGTAGAAAGTTTGATGTTTATCCTCATGATAGATCTGATGAGCTTGTGATTAGTCCATCAGTCAGCTCTGCACATGACCCGAGTTGTAGACACATCTTGGCAATCTGAGCTGCTAATGTATTGAGCGCGGGTATATCCAGCTGGTCTTGAGCTCATTTGGCATCTGAAAAAGCGTGCTAAGGATGACAAGGGCTTGTGTAGCGCATAGGGTGAGGAGGCGCAGACTATTGTCGTTGACACTGCCAACTCCGTGTTTACCAATGATCCCACCCCAGACTGTGTGGATGGATCCCATACGAGCGTTCAAGTCGCCCAAAAGGATAATCACACCGAATGGTGGGACGGAGCGAAGGATCTGGTCCAGTAGGTCATAGAACGAATCTCTGGCCTCATTTGAAGGTGGCAGAATTGATGTTTAGGCTCTAATAACTTTTGCATATCTTTTGGATGCCGATAGGAGACTTTGGTGGCTATCGTAGGAGGGCTGTCTTAATGGCAAGGCCCACGCCGTGGATCCCGACGGAGTCTTCCGGGAGACCTCTCCAGAAGAACATGCAGCCCTCCCCGACTTCTTGGAGAAAGTCTTCATCAGGGAGACGAGTCTGGCTGAGGGCGGCGATGTCAGTGATATATTGTCCCAGCTCAAAAGCAACGAGGGCATTGTGACGAGATGGACGGTCACTGCTGCTGCTGGCTCTGTTGTCCATGAGAGTGTGAACGTTCGAGTTTAGGCATCTTTCTTTGACTGTTTCGACCGCATGTTGGGATGTATTGACACAGGATGGTGATGGAACAGGCAATGTTTAGGCCACCTTTTTTAGGCCCCTCCTAAGGTTGAGGTAAGGTGATGGGCTACTCGGTCGCGTGGGTAGCTGCCTGCCAGCCAAGATCACTGCTCCATCCTAGTCCATACGTGCTGGCAGCAAACTGAAGACTCCCAGCCCAATCTAGCACCTGTCCCCATCACCTGACGGCCCTTCGCCGCAGAACTTGTGGGTGAAGTGACGATGGTGAAGACAAAGGTGATGGTGAGGGTGATGGATGCGAGGAATAAAGAGATCTGCACGATGAATTGATCAAGGTGAAAAGGTGGGTGTGCTCTGTGCTCTCATTAATCCAAACATCTTGGCCCCTTGAGCCTCGGATCCGGTATCACGGAAGCTCCAAGACGACCAGGAGACGCAAGGAGCTGCAGGAGCTTACCAGAGCGTCCGTCTATTGATGACCACCCAACGTGGAGTCCTGTCACGGGTTTGGTCGGTTTTCCTTCCCATTTGGATTTGCGTTTGTCTGGAACCTCTCCAAAGACCGTGCTGGCTTGGTAACCCTACCAAGAGACAAGTTCCTGACAACTATGCTTTCTGGTTCATCGGAACACACAAGCCCCCTCGCAACGGCACAGCCTAGATCCAGGCAAACCCTGTAAGACAGCAAGTGTGTTTGGATTCAGAGTTTTCTTTCTCCTAATCATTGTCAAAAAGTCATGCCCTACAAGGCAGCAGGGGGTTCTAGAGGTTAGCAGATGACAGGGCGTGTCCACACGCCAGTGGGTTTGAGCATTATATCTCTGGGACCCCACTATTGCTTCGAGATCCCCTAGTGTTTAGCCTGGAGACGCAAGGTAGCCAGTTACCTTAGATCAAGATATAACGAAATGGGAAAGCTGGTTAAAAGGAATACACGTTCAGCGAAACGTAATTATGAAATCAAGGTTGCCAGTCAAGCAAAATCCAACCCAAAGGGTTTCTTTCACCTCTATAGAACAAAAAATAAAGAAAGAATAGGACCAATTAAAAACGATGAAAATGTCATGATAGAATCGGAAGAAAAAATGAGTGAGGAGTTTAACAATTATTTTCTATCGGTGTTTACTAATGAGAGGTCAGATAAAGTACCTGACTGCGATCCGATTTTCAGAGGGGATGAAGAAAATAGCCTAACTAATATCAGCATTAGTAAAGAAGAAGTTATCAAGCAGATTGACAGACTTAAAGCTACAAAATCTCCGGGTCCGGACGAAATTTTTCCAAGAATGCTTAAAGAGTGTAAATTTGAAATCTGCGACCAGTTAACTGAAATATTCAATAAATCGGTAGACACTGGTTCTGTTCCAACTGCTTGGAGGCAGGCAAACGTTGTTCCTGTTTTTAAGAAGGGAGATAGATCGACCATATGCAACTACAGGCCAATCAGTTTGACATCGGTTATAGGAAAAATGCTTGAATCAATAATAGTAAATAGACTCAGAGAACACATTGAAGGGCATAATTTAATTCGTGATTCACAGCATGGTTTCTCCAAAGGTAAGTCATGCGTGACTAATCTTCTATCCTTTTACACTAAGGTATATAAGGCGTCAGACAACAAAGAAAATTACGATGTTATTTACCTTGACTTTAGCAAAGCGTTCGACAAAGTGCCACACCAGAGACTACTAAATAAAATCAAAGCCCATGGCATAGGAGGAAAAGTGTTAGAATGGATTAGAGCTTGGATTAGTAACAGAAAACAGCGGGTCACCATAAATGGGATAAAATATAGGTGGGGCAATGTTACTAGCGGGGTCCCCCAGGGCTCGGTTTTGGGTCCCTTGTTGTTCATTATGTATATAAACGACTTAGACGATGGGTTAAATAGTGACGTTAGTAAGTTTGCGGACGACACTAAAATAGGACGCCTAATTAGGTCAGGAGAAGACGCAGGATGATCTTAATAAACTGTTAACATGGTCGGTGAAATGGCAAATGAACTTCAATATCTCTAAGTGTAGCGTGTTAAACGTAGGGCTACACAACCCCGAAAATAGATACAACTTAGATAACACGTTTTTAGAAAAATCTGAGAGCGAGAGGGACTTGGGAGTTCTGGTGAGTCCGGACCTTAAAACCAGGAAGCAGTGCATTAGCGCCAGAAATAAAGCTAACAGAACATTAGGCTTCATTGCTAGGACGGTAACGAATAGAAGTGCAGAGGTAATTATTAAACTCTATCTAGCGATAGTTAGACCCATCCTTGACTATGCGGTACAGTTTTGGTCTCCGTCCTACAGAATGGACATAAAGTCACTAGAATCGGTGCAGAGAAGAATGACCAAGATGATACAAGGACTCGGAAATTTGCCTTACGAAGAGAGGCTTAGGCACCTAAACTTACACTCTCTGGAAAGACGCAGAGTGTGGGGTGATCTAATAGAAGTGTTCAAGTGGATCAAAGGCTATAACAAGGGTGATGCAAACAAGGTCATCATAATAAAACAACAGGGCAGGACTCGCAGTAATGGGTATAAACTGGACAAATTTAGATTTAAGAAGGAAATAGGCAAGAATTGGTTTACAAATAGGGTGGTCGATGAATGGAATAAACTTAGTAACCACGTAGTAAGCGCTGAAACTATCAGTTGTTTTAAAAAACGATTAGACAACTTTATGGATGGGGATGACAGGTGGTGATGGATACGGAGCTGCCTAGTGTAGGCCTTATGGTCTTTTGCAGTCTCCTTCATTTCTTATGTTCTTATGTTCTTATGTAGCCCCGAGGAGGCATACCCAAGAATCTTAAAAATGGAGAGGCTATGTACGGGTACGGGAAGACTTACGCACTCGGCTTCCCTTTTCGCGCGAGGTTATCCAGCACCGTAAGCGAAAAGTTAGCGGCCCATGCATCTCATGCAGGACTGATATCTTATTACTAACTTACCGCACTTCGCTTCATATTGCCCTGTGTATAAGAAACACACTACACTCAGCTCAACTAAAGTCAACCCCCAATGCTTTCTTGTTAATATAGTGAATGGCGATATGTTGAAGAGAACATGAAGAAGAGGGGAGAAAGGAGGAGGAGGAAAGGGAAGGGAAGGATAAGGATAATGAGAGAAAGGAGCAAAAGGGAAGGGAAATGAAAGAAAAGAGAACATAACAGAATGGTGGTGGAGAAGAGTATGTAGTAAGAAAGAAGTAGATAAGAAAAGGGAAGATATAAGAATGTAATAGAATAATCAGAATTATAAGGAAAGAGGAAGAGGACTACTGGAGAAAAAATAAGAAGTACAAGAGGAAAAATTAGAAGAGGAAGAAGAAGAAAAAGGGGAGGAAGGTGAAGAAAGATATTTCAAAACTGGAGAATCAAAATAGAAATTTGAGGTAAATGAATAAGCAATAAAACAAGGAGAACAGGGAGGACTAGGAGGGTCATGTAAATAGGGCAATGAAGACGGAGGGAAATATCATTTTGCAATGAGTAGATGTATATGGTCAGCAGACGGAAGGCTATTTCATAAATGCGAAGAAGGAAGAGGAAGAGAAAGGAAGAGAAGGAGGGGAGGGGCTGCAAGAACGGGGAGCGGAAAGGAGGAAAAGAACGGAAAGGGAGAAAAAAGAAAAAAACGAAAGAGGCGGGTGGAGAGGTTAGGTAATGAAGGTTGGGGAAGGAAGGGAGGGAGGAGAGATGTGGAGAGGGAAGAAGGGGAGGCAAAGAGGAAAGGGAAAGAGTATTTAGTACTTCATTAGCAAAATCCAACGTTTCTGTTCTTGGGAACAAATCGTGCCACAGGGAGTCACAGTAACGGCAGAGGAGGGAATGAATGAGGGCAGTATTAGAAGACGTTAAAAGTGACCTAGTCCGAAAGGATGTTACTAAAGCCTCTAGAGTACTGACTGCATAGATGGAATGTGGGGAGATGTGATACAGAGTTCAGGAGGACACAGGGACATGAAGAAAGAAAAGGAGAATTGGATGGAGAGAGAGAGAAAAGAAATTAATAAAAATGATGGGGATAGAAGGAGACAGCAAGATAAGCTCGGAGCGGAGTAGCGGAAATGGAAGTTGGGGAAGAAAGAGAAACGGAGGGAAGGGATGGGAAGGGGATGGACGGGAAGGGAAAGAAAACGAAGACGAGGGAAGGGGGAGGAAAGGAAGAAGGGAAACGAGAAGATGGAAGAATGTAAGGGGAGGGGGATTGGAGGTAAAGGTGAAGAGGAGTGGATCACAACAATCCAATGAAGATATCGGAGTAGACGAAGTGTGTAGCGGAAAGGGAAATAGGGAATGAGAGACAAAGGAACGGGGGAGGAAGGAGGAGATAAGAGGAGCCGGAGAAGAGTAGAAAGACAGGAGGGAGGAAAGTGAAACGGGAGGGGGTGGGTAAGGTAGTAAGTAGTAGGGCGGGGGAGAAAGTGATACGTGTGGATGGGAGGGGACTGGAGGAGGAGGCGACTGCAGAGTCAGGAAAGTGAAACGCCGAGGAAAGTGAAACGTTGTGGGGAGGGGTGGTGGAAGGGGCTCGGGGGTGAGAAAGAAGAACAAGGAAGAAAATGAAACGGTAAACGTAGGGAGACATGGAAACAGCGACAGGAGAAAAAGAATTAAAAGGAGAGAAGTCGAGTAAAAGAGAGGAGAAAGAGAGAAGAGTTTATAAAGGAAAAGAGAGAGTGAAGAGGGGAGACGAGGCGATAGAGCTTTAGTAGCAAAGAAGCGGGAATATCATGGAGAAAAAGAGGAAAGGGGCAAAGGAGAGAAGAGGCAGGAAAAGGAAACAAGAAAGAGAAAGATAAATAGTTAAAGAGGATGAAGATGGGAGGGGAAGAGAGCAACAGAAGTGAGGCATGCTAGGGAGAAGGTGGGAGAAGAAATGAGGAGGAAACGAGTAGGAAGGGAGATTAAGTGACAAGAGAAGAGTTGGTGGAAAAAGAATAACAGAAATAACAGAAACAAATATGAACGCGAGGTTCTTAGGGGAAAAAGGAAGGTAAAGAAAAGAGGTAGTAAAAGAGACAATATTTCAAAGGAAAGGACAAGACAATAAGAAATCAAACTAGAAAAAGGAGGAAGAGGAGATGAAGAGAGGTGGAAAGAGGACGATAAAAATAAAACGAAAAAAGTGGAGGAATAACAAAAGAAGAATGTAAAGGAGATAATAAAATCAGAAGAAAGGGGAGAATTGGAGCAAGAGTGAGCAGGAAAAAGAGAAAGTGGAGGGAAAAAAAGAAAGAATATGAAGAGGAAGATCACGGGGGAGTATTGAGAGGCGAAGGATGGCATAGAAGAGAGGGGTGTGTGGGATAAAGAGGTAAAAGGAGAAAAGGAATATATTGAGAGGAGGAGGAGGAGGAGGAGAAGGAGAAAGGTGAGGAGGGGAGGAGAAAGAGGAGGAAGATGAAAAAGGAAGAGGAAGAGAAAGAGGAGGAATATAATGATGAGGAGGAGGAGAAATGGGGGAAGATGAGAAGAAGAATGAGAAGGAGGATAAAGAGAAGGAGGAAGAGGAAGAGGAGAAGACGGAAGAAAGAATAGAAGATGAACTGGAAGATATGGAGAGGAAGAGGAGAAAGATCAGGATTAAGGTTAGTTGGATCAGAAGAATTCGGAAGAAAAGATAAATGAGGAAATGGAGGAAAGGAGAGGAGGCAGAGGAGGAGGAGGAAGGGGAGGAGGAGGAGGCGGAGGGGGAGGAGGAAGGTGACCCCATTAGTCCTCGGCTACTCACTGCGCTTGACTGCTTTGTGTTACGCAAGGCTGGCACTCAACAAGTTGCCGGTTCTGCCCTCCCATTGGCCGTCTTACGCCGGCCCTCCCTGTCTATTGGTCACTTCGTTCAGGCCATACCCACTGGCTGGCCATCCCATTCTGGTCTTCTTTGCCTATTGGTCATCTTATACCTGACCTACCAGCTTACTGGTCATCCTGCTTTTTTGTATTGGTTCTATTCTTCTATTGGTCACATCCTGTTGGCCTTTTCCACCTGTTGATGATGGCACATCGATCCTCTTGCCACTCGATCAACATCTCAGCACAAAAATGATAGGGATGGAACTTAAATAGACTAACACGCGGGGTCCGTTCCTGTACTTTAATGTTCTTCTGTCTTTCCCTCCGATATTTTACTCTCTCCAAACCTCCTTTCTGCCCTACCTACCTCTACCCTCCTCTCTACCCTCTTCGCTTGTTGCACCACCTCTGGGGCCCCCCAACTTTCCATTGGTCATCATTCTCACCAAACGCATGCTCTACTGCCCCATTGGCAATCAACAAGATTTTCTGTTGAATTGGCGTCTATTTCTTTGAGCCAAGCTATCAAAGACAGTAAAAACAGGGGCCTTCGAGAGGTACAGGCCTGGATGTTTATATTTTGACGCGTTTATACGTCACGCGAGCAGGCGGACCGTGGCCGAAGCTCACCTTCCGCTCTTCTCTCTCTCAACTATATACCTAACTTTGCCTGTATTTATTTTAAATGATCAGTATGTAATGACGATAGGAGACGCTATTGAGCTTATACTCGATGGTTAGTAATGGAATAAGAATAATTTCAGGAATAGTAGGCAGAGTTTAGGGTACTTGTACACTGTGATAACTGTACAAATAAGACACCTCGTTAACTTGTATGCAGTGGAGTTGACTTTTCTACTACTTATATACAGTATTGCGCTTTATGAGGAGTATAACTGCACGCCTTGACGATGCAAATCTTGTAAGTGTTAGATATAACGTAAAGGCTTGACTTGCACCTACATACATGCTATACGAAGGTATCTAGGTGTATGTGGCACAAAACTCAGTACCGAAATAGGCATCCTCGCGCACGCACACACACACACACACACACACACACACACACACACACACACACACACACACACACACACACACACACATACACACACACATACACAAAGTTCCTTTACGTATTAGTTGTAATTAAACAACGAACATACGGCAGAACACATCTTAATTTCATCAATATACTTTCAACATTACACAGTGAATGTTATCAGTATAATTTTTCTAAGACTTAGTAATGTATGACTACGTAAATATCACATATACTTCCAACATTACACACTGAATGTTGAAATGTTTCTTTTCTTAGCCTTAACAATGTAGTAGAATAGTAGAGCCTGTGTTAGAATCAGAAATGGAGAGAGTGAGTGGTTTGAGATAAAGGTGGGACTTCGCCAGAGATGTGTTGTATCGCCTTGACTGTTCAATTTATACATGGATGGGATGGTGAGAGAGGTAAATGCAAGGGTAGTGGGTCGGGGATCGGAGATGGTTAAAGAAAATGGAGAAAAGTGGGAGATAAGCCAGTTGTTGTTTGCTGACGACACTACGGTTGTGGCAGGATCAGAGGAGGGATTAAGGAAGTTGGTGACGGAGTTTAGGAGGGTGTGCGAAAGAACGAAGTTGAAGATAAATGTGTTTAAAAGTAAGGTGATGAGATGTAGAAGGGGAGAGGATGGCAGGAAATTGGAAGTGAGTATTATGGCGAGAGACTGGAGGAAGTAGAAAGTTTTAGATACTTGGGTGCGAATGTGGCGGGAAAGGGAGGAGTGGAGGTGGAGGTAGAATGTAGACTGAGAGAAGCAAGTAAATGCCTTGGGGGATTAAAAAGTGTAATGAGAAATAGACATTTGGGAATGGATGCTAAAAGGAGATTATATGAAGGAGTGATTGTGCCAACAGCACTGTATGGGGCAAAAACATGGAACTTAAGAGAGGGAGAGAAGAGGAGTTTGAATATGTTTGAGATGAAGTCCCTGAGAAGTATGATAGGGGTTACTAGGTTAGATAGAGTGAGAAACGAGGTGAGGAGAGCGGGGGGTGCAAAGGGAGTTGGGAGGTAGGGTTGA
>NC_134797.1:60434138-60439138 GCF_046742065.1 Oratosquilla oratoria
AACACAGAAACAATACAGATCATTGCACCCAACACAATAGATATGACAAACGAAGAAATACACCAAAACGTACACACACTCCTACAAAACAACGAGGTCAAATACATATACACTAAAGAAATGCCAGAGGAAACTGTAGACACAATGATCAGACAAAAACTGATTGACTTCCAAAGCCCCATACAACGACTGACTGAGACCAAATACCCAAGGACACAACAAGGTTACTTCGACTTCCATACACACAAACCAACAGACACAGCTCACTGGACAGTCAACTGCCAATAACTCAAACACACATGGACACAATACACATAATACAACATAACGTACAATACTGGTCATACCACAGAAGAAACCAACTAAGCAATCACTACTTAACACAAACACCAGATATAATATTACTCAACTCAATAGGTAAACACACAGTCAAATTATTTAACTACAACACACACACACAAAACACTTACAACGAAGACAACGCAGGAATAGCAATAGCCATAAAACGAAACATAAAATACAAACTAATAGACGACTTTGACGAAGACATGTTAGCCATCGAAATACACACAAACAAAGGACCCATAATCATAGCCACAACATACCTCCCACCACGAAGACCATACCTACCAACACAAGACATACTAAAAATCACACAGAAACCACAACCAACATACATCATAGGAGACTTTAACGCAAAACATAAAACACTAAAACACACATACAATAATCACGTAGGAAAAAACATACACCAACTCATAACACAGAACCACCTCACCTTCCTCGGTCCAGACTTCCCAACATGCATTACACACAACGGAACAGGCAACCCAGACATGATATTCACCAACCGACACCACCACCTCACCTACAGAATACACCCAGGCGACATAACCTCATCAGACCACATACCACTACATTTCACACTTTCCACCACAGCAATCACTATTCCCACACCACCTAGACTACTATACAAAGAAGCTGACTGGAAGAAATTTAAAACATTACTAGAAACAACAACAGAAGAATACAATCACACAGAAACACAAATCAACACAAACACAATTAAAAGACACAAAATACATAGACGACAAAATAGATAACTGGTATAAATTAATACACAACGCAATCACACAGAGTATACCTACAACACACCACAAACAACTACCCACCCCCAAAACATCTAAAACATTAAAACAATTAATATGGAAGGCAAACAACATAAAAAATAAAGCTATAATAGAAAACAACTGGACTCCACACACAACACAAACAATTAAACGATTAAAAACACAAATACTAGAGGAACACAAAACAATCTACGAAGAGACATGGAACAAACTCATATCAAACATTAGATTCAACCCCAAAAAACCACAAGACTTCTGGAACACAATTAAAAAACTACAAGGATCACAAACTAACACTTCACCATATATAACATATAATAACGACAAACTACACGACGCCAAAGACAAAGAAAACGCTTTCAGACAGGTATGGCAAAACATTTTCCAAATCACACCAGAAGAAAACACACAATTTGACACAAACCACGAAACCAAAATTCTCACACACATAACACAACATTACCACCAAACACAACCTTACGCAATACGCAAACATGGACTTAGACAGACTAGACACTGACAACTACATCGAACAACCCATACAACTAGAAGACGTTAAAAACATAATCAAACACACCAAAAACAAAGCTCCAGGACAATCAGGCATAACGAAACAAATACTCGCACACCTACCAAACATAACAATACAACTACTCACAGACATATACAACGAAACACTTAGCTTAGGATACTTCCCACAAAAATTCAAAAACTCAATCATCACATTCATACCGAAACAAAATAAAAACACTACACAAATACAAAACTACAGACCCATATCACTCCTAGAAACACCCGGAAAAATATACGAAAGACTAATCACAAACAGACTCATGGCACACTTACACGAACACGACATGCTCAACCCTAACCAACATAGATTCACACCTGGCAAAGGAACACACACAGCACTAGCCATCTTATATGAAACAATCGCAGACACACAAAGACACAAACATGCATGCACCATAATATCACGTGACATATCCAAGGCCTTCGACAAAGTTTGGCACGAAGGCCTTAATTAAATTAAATACAAAATACTCCAAACACACCTTCCAGACACCATCAAAAAACACTGTGTAGCTTCCTAGACAACAGAACAGCAAAAATCAAAATAAACCATTACATAGGACCAGCCTTCCCTCTCCATAGCGGAGTTCCACAAGGAAGCGTTCTCTCCCCAACACTGTTTAACCTATACACATCAGACATACCACCACCCTCACACGGAAGCTACACTATACAATACGCAGACGACGTCACACAAATAATCACATACCCTAACACTACAGGAAAACACATGCTTGCCAGAAAGACAGAACATGAAATTAACAAAATCAACACATACGAAAAACAATGGAAACTATCCACAAACACAAACAAATTCCAATTACTAGCCATCTCACCACGCAATCCAGCACCAATAAAAATAAACAACAACATAATACCATACAATAGACAAGCACATATCCTAGGCCTCACCATCAACTCACAAGGAATAAAACACCACATCAAAAACAGAATACAAACCACAAAAAACACACTTAACAGACTAAGACGCTTCAGAGGACTAAAAACAAAAACACAAATAAAACTTTACAAAACACTAGCACGACCACAACTTGAATACCCCCCAATAATCACAGTTACCAGTACACACACAGACCTCAAACACATGCAAACCTTACAAAACAAAACAATAAGAAACATACTAAAACATAAACCACCATACCTAGAAACACAAGAACAACTCCACAAAACAGCAAACATAGAAACAATACACTCCAGACTAATTAGACTTAGCAGCAAAGCATGGAACAACATATTAGAACATGACTTAATACCCCCACCTCCTCAATCATCTAACAAAACAAAAGACCACAAAAACTGGCCCAGATTAAAAACTATACTAGGCTAAAATCCAGCCCTTCCGCCTCAGACATGGCCCCTAGCTAATCAAAAAAAAAAAAAAAAAAAAAAAAAAAAAAAAAAAAAAAAAAAAAAAAAAAAAAAAAAAAAAAAAAAAAAAAAAAAAAAAAGGAAGGTTACGTATATAAAATGTAACGTCTAACTAATATTAAGATATCACTCAAGGCACATTGCCTCGCTTAAACACACGCATCCACAGGATACGTGTGTAATACTTACACAACACACTAGCATTAGAATTCATATGGCACATTAACCAATATCAAGAAACGTAACCTCCCTTACACAAAAAAAAAAAAAAAAAAAAAAACTATAAATATATATATGTATACTTCAACCGGGAGCAGGTATGACACAACTTAATCGTAACTAAAACTTTAATTAAATGAATACCTAACTATTACTATTACTTAACTAATATTCACGGCACAAAGCCTATAGAGAATCACACCTGCTCCCAACTCTTATAAACTCTTATGAATATTATTATTATTATGTGCACAATGAAGGAAAGACTCATATTATCACTGAAATAACATCAAATGATAAGAACACTATTCAAACTCTAAGTCAAAACTAAATGTACAACAGAAATGAGCCCCTCCTTCATATCAAATTATATGATTAGCTAGATAGGGAAAATATTTTATTTTAGAATAGATAGGGTGACCATACAAATAATTACACCATGCAAGTGGGTCCGCCCCACACTATTACACTTACTCTTCTTTCACTTTCTCAACTTTACCTTCCTCTATCACCCCCTCCCCCCCCCTTGCTCACACACACTCTTACTTAACTGTCTTCAATTATTTATTTTTACCTTCTTAACTTGCCTCTAGACCTTCAAGACTAGAACATCGCCTCTACACCAATGAAGTCCTTCTCACCCTGAGGAAGCCTCTTATCGAGGTGAAAAAACTCCGAAGTTTTAGGTGTCGTTGTCAACAGTTTTTTACATGCTGTTACATATCCAATAGAAACCATCGGCATTCACCAGCGCCTTTCTTTTCACATTCACCATGGATGATTTCGTTCATAAGCTGAATGAAGTTGATAGGAAGTCCTTCCTTAAACTTAATATACATATACATATATATATATGTATGTATGTATGTATGTATATATATATACATATATATATATATATATATGACGTAAGCGGAGTAGGAAACACAGGAGTCTTAGTCTTGAGTTTATTCCTGACTAGTTTCGCAGGTATGCTTTTTCAAAGGAATAGGTTTACAAACGGGCTGTGGGCATTATATACATGGGGTGGACCTCACCACCTCCCCGTGTTACCATAGTTGGTGACGAGTGTAAACATTACATTGAGGCTAACGTAACAATGATGAAATTTTACAATTAAATATGATGATAACACTAATAACAAAGAAATTATTAATAGTAATTGTAACAATGGTAATGATAACAATGATGATAATAAAAATAAAAATATATGATAATACTAATAACAAAGAAATTATTTATATATATATATATATTTTTTTTTTATTATCATCATTGTTATCATTACCATTGTTACAATTACTATTAATAATTTCTTTATTATTAGTGTTATCATCATATTTAATTTTGCCATTTCAAGAAAATTTGTTAAGTGCCACAGAATTATAAAAATGATTTGATGTAAAGGTAATTTTAAAGAATAATAGTACAGTAAAACATATGCTCATCAATAATAGTATTGAAGTTAAAAAAGGATGGATTTATGAAATTCCTTGCAAAACCTGTAATCAATTTTACATAGGTCAAACTGACAAACCCTTAAGCATTAGAATTGAACAACACAAGAAAAATGTTAGGGATTGCAATAACTCTAGTGGATTCTTCAAGCATGTTGACTTAAATAATCATCCTGTTGATTGGGGTAATGCCTATGCCATCTCTCACACCAATAACATAATAGTAAGAAAC
>NC_134797.1:60446638-60459138 GCF_046742065.1 Oratosquilla oratoria
TCCTCCTCTTCCTCCTCCTCCTCCTCCTCCTCCTATTCCTCCTTTTACTCATCATCGTTCTACTGCTTGTTCTTCACCTCGATTGCTCCGAAGACCAACCATGCACCGACATGTCCCGAGGAAGACGCAACATAAAGTGAGACTCGGTCAGTAATGTCAGTCGTCGGCACCCACGCAGACTATGTACACTGATATAAGCACATGAGACGAAGAAACTATTACCGTGTATTTCATAATAATCATTCAACCAAGTTCACTTTCTCGTATGGCTATTGGAGAGTGTCAGAACAGTACAGTTGAACGAAAGATTTAATCAGAAATAATCATTCAGTGAGAAACATTCATATATACACTGTACATACACATATACATACATGCATACATACGTACATACATACATACATAAATACATATATGTATTCAAACATGCATACATAAATACACATATACATACACACATACATAGATACATACATACATGCATACATGCGTGTATACATATATGCATACATACTTGCATACACACATACATACATACATACATACATACATACATACATACATATATACATACATGCATACATACATACATGCATATACTGTACATGCATATACTGTACTGTACATGCATACATACATGTGTGAATTCATACACACATACATACATTCATACATACACAAATACACACACACATACATACATACATGCATACATGCGTGTATACATATATGCATACATACTTGCATACACACACACATACATACATACATACATACATACATACATATATACATACATGCATACATACATACATGCATATACTGTACATGCATATACTGTACTGTACATACATACATACATGTATGAATTCATACACACATACATACATACATTCATACATACACAAATACACACACACATACATACATACATACATACATACATACATATATACATACATGCATACATACATGCATACATACATGTATGAATTCATACACACATACATACATTCATACATACACAAATACACACACACACACATACATACATACATACATACATACATACATACATACATACACACAAACACACATTCACACAAACACACATACACACACACATACATACATACATACATTTACAAACATACAAACTTAAAACCCTGTGCTCCGCGCGTACTTTAAAGATGGCATTTGTGGATCCCTAGGTGGAATCTTATAACTAAAATTTAGAATAACAGAAAATAATTCTAATGAATAAATGATTTATCGAATAAATAAAAAATTGAAAGGAAAGATATCCTATTTCGTATTTGTTTCATCAAAGCGTTAAAGCGTGAGTGCGGAAGAGATCAATAAAATCACTTAGAGACAGCCAAAATGAAAGGGTAGGGTAAGTGATGTAACCGCTTCACAATAGCGGGGGCTTGCTATGAAAAAGAATGGCATTTTCCTGTTACAGCTAGGAAAAATAAAAGTGACATCAGTCATGGAAAGAATTAAAGTTGTAAATTCTTATATAAAGTTCTACTGTTGGTGGAAAATCGGCCCTTCTATGGCCACTTCCCAAATAAACTTTCTGTAACATTGACAGTGGGCAAAAGTAAGGTGATGAGGTGTTCTAAGGGTGGTTGTAATGGTAGGGTGGATGTGAATTTAAAAGGTGATGAGGTGGAGGGAGTGGTGAGCTTTAAGTATTTGGGGTTGGTTACATGTATCACAGAATGGAGGAACTGGGGTGAAGGTAAATTATAGAATAAGGAAATGTTGGGTGAGGAGGAGAGAATGATGAATACAAAGCGAAGACTATACGAAGACTATACGAAGACCTGAGTGTGCCCACGGCACTGTATGGAGCAGAGACTTAGAAACTGAAGCGCAACAGAGAGGAAAAGCTTAAACGTCGTTGAGCTGAAATGTTTGAAAAATATAGAGGTTGTTACGAGAAGGCATGACATGAGGCGGAGAGCGGGGGTTGGAAAGAAAATTGGCAAATAGGGTTGATCAAGATACTGAATTGGATTAGGCATACGGACACAATGAGCAAAGAAAATAACGGAAAAGAAAGTAGTAAACAAAAGTGGATGGAAGAAAATTAATGAAAAACCAAGAATGAAATTAATGGACGGGGTAAAGGGAGAACTGGATGCAAGAGGAATGTCTTTCGAGCAAGAAAGAGAGAATGCAAAAGATAGGAGTGAATTGAGATCGGATGTAGATGGGTGAAGAAATGTCGCGGTCCGAAGGAATTTCATCTTGTCTGCTCTGTATATTTAATGAGGGGACGGAAGGTGAAGGTCCCCATGAAATTAAGCGGTGAGGGTAAACCAGTAGCATCTATCGGAGGTGCTGTGCCTTGCTGCATCGGATCCGAGCAGGAATGACCTTTCCTCCAGGAGGAGCTAAGATGGAAGTAGCAACACATGGGCTTTTGGATGGATGTGGGTTGGATTTTATGCACCGTCTTCACAGAGTTCGTACCCTGAAATCTAGTCCTCCTATCTATCTGTCAATCTAGGCTATCTATCTATATAGCAACGGCTTCATCTCCCCTATAATGGAGGTAGACAGACAATGCAAATACCCATTCCAATCCATTCTACGTCCATCCACCACCCTTTCTTTCCCTCTCATCTTAGCTCCTCGTGGATGATGGGTCATCCCTGTCCCCTTCCCACTGCCCGGGTCATAAACAATGTATCAATGTACATTACATCCAAAGCAGGGTCGCTTCACTTAATCAGCGACCCTCCCTCCTCGTCCCCTCACGAGGAAAATAGAGAAGACGGGGGGAAATCCCTTCAGACTGCGTAAAAATATCATCTATACACAACCATTCTCCAGTCACACCTATCCCTGACCTTCTCTCTTCCCTATTCAGCAGATATTCCCCTCTTGCTCAAATCCCTTTCACTCCAATCCATTTCATTTTTTGTCGTTCCTTAACCTTCACTCCATCCACCTCTGCTTTCCACACTCTTTCTGTTAATCTTTCGTCATTCATTCTTTCCACAATCCCAAACTATCCTAAGTCTTCCATCAGCCCTATCTGCCAGCCCCTTCCCCATCCCCGCTCTCCTCTTCACCTCCTTATTTCTCACTCTATTCAACCTTGTAACACCCACCATACTTCTCAGACACTTCATCTCAAACATATTTAAATTTCTCCTTTCAGTATCTCTTAAATCCCAAGTCTTCTCCCCATACAGTGTCGTAGGCATAATCGCCCTTTCATATAATTTTCTCTCTGCATCCATTCCCAGATGCCCATTTCTCATGACACTTTATATGCTTCTCTCAATCTACAGATTATCTCCACTCCCACTCCTCCATTTCTACCACATGCAATCCCAAAAATATGCAATTCCTCAAGCCTATAAGACTCACTTCCAACTTGTTGCCAGCCTCTTCCCTTGTACATCTCATCGCCTTATTCTTAGCTTCATTTACCTTCAACTTTCTCCTATAGCTTGTCTTCCCAAACTCCGTCACTAACTGCCTTAGACCCTCCTCTGACTCCACCACAAGCGCAGGGTCGTCTGCAAACAACAACTAATTCATCTCCCGCTTCCCTCTACTACCTCTAACCATCTCCAATCCCTTGCCCATTACCCTCGCATTTACTTCCCGTATTACCCAATCCAAGTACACATTGAACAGCCATGGCAACATACAACCCTGAAACGGCCCCACTTTTACCTCAAACCACTTGCTCTCTCCATTTTCAATTTTAGCACAGCCTCTACTACTCTCGTAAAAACGATTGACTACCATTAATAGCTTTCCCCCAATCCCATATATTTGTAATACGTCACACAGTACCTTCCTGTCTACCCTGTCAAAAGCCTTCTCCAAATTCATAAAGGCTAAAAAACATTCTTACCTTTTGTCAAAAGATTTTCACAAATCTGTCTTACCACAAAAACTTGATCCACGCATCCTTTACTTTTCCTAAACCTATATTGTTTTTCACCAATTACTCCTTCTGTTCCTCTCCTAAACCTCTCTATCAAAACCCTCCCATAGGCCTTTTCAATTATTTTCAACAAACAGATCCCTCTAAAACTACTACAGTCATATTTGCCCCCTTTCTCTTTGTAAAACTGAACCCTACAGGCACTCCTCCAGTCCTCTGGCACTCTCGCGTTTTTTAAACACATATTGAATAATCTTATTAGCCAGTCCACTATAACAGTACCTCCCTTTTTCAGAAAGACACTCCGCATGACACCCATCTAACCCAGATGCCTTACCAGTTCTTATGATTTTCAAAGCATCTTGTAACTCATTTCTTATATCTCTTCCATTTTCCTCTCCCATCACCATCATTTTCTTAGCTACTCCCACTGCCACAATCAATCAACCCCTACCCTCCTCCACATTCAACAGCTCTCTAAAATACTCTACCCATCCTCTCTTTACCGCCTCCAGTTTCATTAACATCTGCCTATCTGCTCCATTTACCTTTTCTTCTCTGCCTGACTCACCCCCATCATTCTCTTAACATTCTTTAATTTGTCTTTCTTTTCAAAGCTTTCTGCCATATTCGTACCCCATTTTACACCTACTCTCCTCTTTTCCTCCTTTATATTATGTTTTGCTTTTCTTTTTGCTTTTTTGTACCTCTCATATGCCTCCCAAGTCCTACTTTGCGACAATCAAATGCTCACTTTTCTTTTACTATCATCTTCATCTCATCATCCCACCACTCACTACCCTTCCTTCTATTCCCTCCCATCCTTTACGTTTCACACACATCTTTTCACACCTTGTCACTACCTCCTTGAAACACACCCATTCCTCTTCCATTCGCACCTCTACTCTCTCATACACCACCTCCCACACTTCTCTCAGTTTCTCCTGGTACTCCTCCTTTTCTTTCCCATTTAAAATTTCTACTCCAAGCGCCTCTCTACCTTCTGCCTTTTTCCTCTTTCTCCGCCTATCCTCCACTCTCAACTTAACTTCTATAAAAAATATCTGACATTCCCCACTCTCTCCCCTTAGAATATGGACATCCAGAACTTTTCCTATATTTCCTTTGGGTACCATTACATAGTCCAATAATGCCGTATCACTCTTCTATCTACCACCCTTTCCCATGTGTACTTATGCTTTAATCTCTTCTTAAACTCTGTGTTAGCCATCATCAACTCTCTTTCTAAACAAATCTCTGCTATCAACTTTCCACTATGATTTTACTTGGCGATAGAAACTTTCAAGCCATTCCATCTATAGGCTCATCTTCTACTCTAGCGTTGACGTCTCCTGACACTGATACATTGACATTCCTCCCAAAACTCTCCACTCCACTCCACTCCACCACGCGCTTTCCTATCTCATCACTTAGTAGCAGAGCCACCCTTTCCCTCGCTCGTCTCCTCACTCCCGATACCCTCCCCACTACACTCCCAAATTCAAAATCTCCCCTCCCTTTCAACTCACTCTCACTTAATCCTAACACATCCATTTTCCTTCTCACAATCATTCTGCCTATCTCTTCTCTTTAGCTCTCATCTGTACCATACCTACACAATTTAATAACCCAAATACTGGGGTTCCGATTGGAAATCTCCTAGCCCTTCTTATGCCTTGACTTCTCGTAGGATAGGGTTACAGAGAGCAGGATACCTAGTCCCATCACTCCGTCCACTTTTGCCGCCTTGTGCGACCCACCTGGGAAACTCGGCGGCAGAATTCTTTTCCCCCTTACCACAGGGGATAGAAGCGAAAGTTGTAATAGGAACAGTATAACGGAGGGACAGACGCAGTTCAAAAGTAACATAATTCCTCTGAATATTCAAATGAAGGAATGTGTAATATCTTAAACAATTATTTTAGCTCGGTATTCGTAAACGAAACACCTCAAAGTGAATTCCTAACTGAAACCTGTGAAAAGTCTAGGGTAAACTTACTAACTACGGTAAATATAACAAAAGAAAAAATTAAAAGGTGTATAGATAAACTCAAAGTTAATAAAACACTAGGCCCTGACGGTTGGCACCCAAGAATCTTAAAGGAAATGAAAAATGAGATTGTTGTTCCATTAGAAATTATTTTCAAGAAATCCATCATATCCGGAGATGTCCCAAGAGAATGGAAGCTAGCTAATGTTACTCCCATATTCAAAAAAGGTGACAAAAAGAAGCCAAATAACTATAGGCCTATAAGTTTGACTTCAATCGTAGGAAAAATAATGGAAACTATCATCAGAGATGCTATCGAACATCATTTAGAAAGTAACCGTTTGATAAATGATAGCCAGCATGGTTTCAGACGGAAACGTTCTTGCGTGACTAACTTACTCGAATTCTACAACACAGTTATCTCAAATTATGACAAAAGAAACAATATAGATTTAATATATCTAGACTTTGCAAAAGCTTTTGATACCGTCCCACACGAAAGACTACTTACTAGATTAGCTTTACACGGAATAAGTGGTAGCCTATTAGGTTGGACTAGTAATTGGTTGAATGGTCGAAAACAGAGTTGTTTTAAATGGAAATACTTCTAGATGGAAAAATGTTACAAGTGGAGTTCCTCAGGGTTCCGTTCTTGGGCCACTTCTATTCATAGTATATATAAATGATATAGACCATGGACTAAAATGTACTGTTTCCAAATTTGCTGATGATACAAAACTGTGCGGAGTGGCAAGTGATCACTCAAACCAATTAGATATGCAAGAAGATTTAGATCAATTACAGCAATGGTCTGAAAAGTGGCTAATGAAATTTAACACAAGTAAATGCAAGGTAATGCACATAGGTAAAAATAACAGTAAGTACGATTACAAATTATTTGGAAATTCGTTAACAAAAGTGGATAGTGAAAAAGATCTCGGCGTAATTATCAGTAACGACTTCAAATCATCCAACCAGTGTATTACAGCCTCTGAGAAAGCAAATAAGATTCTTGGACTGATTGCGCAATCTTTTGATTTCAAAAGTCCATCACTCATTAACAAGCTATATAAATCGTTAGTTCGTCCACATTTGGAATATGCTGTTTCTGTATGGTCACCGAATCTCATTAAAGACATTAACAGACTGGAAAAAGCACAACGGCGAGCCACAAAACTGATTCCAAATATCAAAAATAAATCATACGAAAATCGACTAAAATATATGAATCTGTTTTTCCTAAAAAAGCGTAGACTCAGATGTGACTTGATACAGGTCTTTAAGATTTTAAAGAGAATTGACAACATCAAAAGTGACAAAATTTTCACATTGAATGAGAATCAGACAAGAAACAATGGTCTCAAACTGTCCGGAAGTAGATTCAATTTGGAAGTAGGTAGAAACAACTTTGCCAACCGTGTAATTAATGAATGGAATAAACTTCCTGCACAGGTAGTGCAATGTAGTACAGTTCGAAGCTTTAAGAATCATTTAGATAAACACTTAAGCAAGATGCTGTAATGATTATAATTTATTTTACATTATTTGTTTTTGTTTTGTTATCATTTGTCTGTCTGATCTTCATTTATTATTAGTTATATGTCAATTTATTATTATTTACTATTTACCTGTTTGTTTATTATTTAAATATACCTATGCATTTATTTATGTATTTTATTTATTGTTTACATTATTATAGTTTTTATTTATTATTTCATTATTATTATGATTTTTTCGCATCCGACCTAGATATGGACCAAAAGGTCTCCTGTCGGCATGCTCCGTCTTTGTAATCCTTTGTAATCATTGAGTAGAGATTTTACTCTAACATAGATAAAGTAATGTGTGCCTCTAGTCCGCAGGGGCGCCCCAAAACAATCCCTAAAGAACTGGCTGCATGCTGCTGTGAAATTGATACTGCATAATAACATGCAGTCATTACTAAGCACGGGGTATTTATACATATGTATTATGAATGTATATGTATATATATATATATACATATATATATATATATATATATATATATATGTATATATGTTGCCGGGTTTCAGTTCCGATATCAGTTTTCTCAAAGACTCTTCTCAGGACATCAACCAAGGCAAGCCTCAACCCCTTTCCCACCCACCGTGGTGCCCAGCCACGGATCAGTAACCTCCCCAGTCAACAATTTAAACCTCACTGGCCCGGGCGAGGCTCGAGCCGCCGACTCCGTGATTACAAGGCCAGTGCGCTACCACTGTACATATATGTATATATATATATATATACATATATATATATATATTTATATATATATATATATATATATATGTATATATATATATGTATGTGTGCGTGTGTGTGTGTGTGTGTGTGTGTGTGTGTGTGTGTGTGTGTGTGTGTGTGTGTGTGTGTGTGTGTGTGTGTGTGTGTGTGTGTGTGTGTGTGTGTGTGTGTGTGTTTTACCTAGTTGTATTTTACGGGAAGGGGAGCTATGCTCGTGGTGTCCCGTTTTCATATCTCGTTTTATCTAAACTATTTTTAAATTCATGTATTGTTTTTGCACACACCACTTTCTCATCTAACTTGTTCCAACTGTCTATTACTCTGTGAGGAAAGCTGTTCTTTTTCAGGTCTCTTCTATAGCTGTCTTTTTTTATTTTCTTTCCATGTCCTCTTGTATTTCTGTCATCCCATTTTATCAGATTCTCTCTATCAGTAATTTCTATGCCTTTCATGATTCTGTAAATAGCTATCAAATCTCCTCTCTCTCTTCTTTGCTCTAGTGTCTGTAGTTCAAGTTTTGCTAGTCTCTCTACATATGATAGTTTTGAGAGTGTAGGTGCCAATTTTGTAATTCCTCTTTGTATTCTTTCAAGTTTTTTTATACATTTTTTTGTACTTGGTGACCATATCGTTGCTGCATATTCCAATCTTGTTCTTATCAGGGTGATTAGAATTTTCTTCACCATTTCTTCATCCAGGTATGTAAATGCAACTTTGATTGTTCTTATTAAATTATAGGTTTCTCCAAAAATCTTATTTATATGTTTCTCAGGTGACATATTATTCATAACAATGACTCCCAGGTCCTTTTCATTTTCTACTTTTTTTATTCCTTCTTCTCCCAATTTATATGATCCTGTTATTCTGTTTTTACTTTTTCCAAATTCCATTATACTACACTTCTTTGTATTGAACTCCATCTCCCACTTTCTACTCCATTCCTGCACTTTATTTAGATCTCTCTGTAGTGATTCACAATCTTCTTCCGTGTTCACTTTTTTCAATAGTTTTGCATCATCTGCAAAGAAGCTCATATAGCTTTCAGTTCCTTCATCCATATCATTAATATATATAGCAAACATTATTGGGGCCAGAACTATTCCTTGTGGAACACCGCTTATTACTTCATCCCATTTTGAGTGCTGGTCTCTTATCACTACTCTCATTTTTCTTTCTTGCAAGAAGTCTTCCATCCAATTTAGCAGTTTGCCCTGTATTCCTCCTTTAGTTTCTAATTTCTTAAGCAACTTCTTATGTGGTACTTTGTCAAAAGCTTTTTTTAGGTCTAGAAATGCACAATCAGCCCATCCATCTCTTTTTTTGTATTATATCTATTAGCCTTGAATAGAAACATATTAAATTGGTGACGCATGATCGTCCTTGTCTGAATCCAAATTGTCTTGGATTTAGCACGTTGTTTTTTTCTAAATATTTTACCCATCTATTTTTGACAATTCTTTCACAAATTTTTGCTATTGTACTTGTTAGAGAGACTGGCCTATAGTTGTTAGGGTCTTCTTTATTTCCTCCTTTATATATAGGTACTATATTTGCTTTTTTCCAATCTTCTGGAACTTTACCTTCTTTCAAGGAACTCTTTATTATGCTATGTATTATGTCTGCCAGTTCATTCCTGCATTCTTTCAGAATCCAGTTTGCTATTTCATCTGGTCCATGCGATTTTCTGACATCAAGATTACTCAAGTGTTTCATTATTTCATTCTTTGTTACTTCTATTTCTTTCATAGGGGGGACTTTCTCTTTCCATTCAGTCTCTTCAGGTTGTATGTTCTCCCTTGTAAACACAGATTTAAAATGTTTGTTCATAATTTCCGCCATTTCAATTTCCTCTGTGTATTCAACTCCTCCTTGTCTTAATTTCTCCAAATCTTGTTTGTTTTTCAGTTTGTTGTTTACAAATCTGTAGAATAGTTTTGGTTGATCTTTACACTTTTCTATGACATCTTTTTCATATTTTCTCTTTTCCTCTCTGCACGCTTGTACATATTCATTTCTATATTAAGTATATATTTTCCATTTTTCTGGTCTTTTGTTTTTCTTCCATTTGGCCCAAGCTTTGTCTCTTTTGTTTTTATCTCCCTACAACTTTTATTGTACCAGCACTTTACATATTCTTTTTCTTGTTTTTGTCTTGGGACATACTTTTCTACTCCTTTTTTATAGATTTTTGTCAAAATATTCCATTTCTCTTCTACTGTTGTATCATCTTTGTGTATTCTTTCCCAGTTTTCATTTTGGAAGAATTCTCTTATTTTATCAAAATTTGCTTTTTCATACATCAATCTTCCTTTTCTATATTGTTCATTTCTTTTCATGTATTTTTTCTCATTTAGTTCTAGTTCTATCAATATGTGGTCACTTTTGCTTATTGGTGCCTGGTATTCTATCTTTTCCACTATTTCAGGTTCTGATGTGATTATTAGGTCTAGTCTCGATGGTTCTTCTTCATTTCTATACCTAGTGTTCTCTTGGATCCATTGTGTCATTGTGTGGTCAATAATCATCTCAAGTAGAACACTTCCCCATGAGTCTTCTCCACCCTTTACGGTCATCTCTTCCCAGCATATTTCTTTGCAATTATAGTCGCCCATCATAACTATTCTTCCTCCATCTTCCATTATCTTGTTTAGTGTTATTCTTGTGTCTTCTAACATGCTTTTATGTTCATTCTCTTCCCACGAGGCTGTTTTTGGGGGCACGTAGTTTATTACAAACTTTCTGCTCTTCTTATCTCTATCTTCTACTTCTATCATAATCATCTCTACTCTATTGTTCCCATATGTGACACTCTTCACGCTTATATCCTTCTTAGTCAGGAACATAACTCCACCCCCTTGTTTTATCTTTCTGTTTCTAATCCAATAATTATATGCATTGTGTCCTATGCTGTTGGGTGGTAGTGGGCCTTTTAATTTTGTCTCAACAATTCCCATTATGTCCGGATCTTTTTCTTTCAGATATTTGTTCAGTTCATTCAGTCCTGTTATAAATCCATCTATATTTGTGTAGGATACTATTAACTTTCTGTTATTTCCATTGTATTCTCTGTTTCTTTTGTGTTTCTCTCTTTTATGTTCCATTTCTTCAATTTCATATTCACTACTCTCCAGTAGAATTCTTGTTTTTCTGTCTCCGTTCTGGTCTCGTTTTTTTTTCTTAGCTTCATGTCTTTTCCTTATTTCCTCCTCTCTTTCCTCTTTATTCATTTCCCTTTTTATCCATACCTTTTTATATTGTTCACTTGTTGCTAGTTTCCCTGTTTTGGATAAGATATTCTCTGCCGTCGTTTGTGACCTGAATTTAATCTTAATTGGTCTGGTCTTGTCTGTACTATATTTCCCGATTCTGAATTTCTCTTCGATTTGTTTCATTATTTCTGGCTCATCTTCCTGAACTAATTCTAGTAAATTTCTTACTTTTTCATTTTCCTCTTTGATTCTTGTGGTTCTATCTGGGTTATGTTTCTCTTCCATTCCTAATATAATTATACATTTCTTTTTGTCTGCTAAGTCTCTTACAATATTCTCCTTCTGTCTCATCACTTTGATAACTGAGTCTTCAGTTTGTTCTTTCATTTGCTGTTTGATTATATCAGAAAATGCAACTTTACTATTTTCTTGTATCTTCCTCCACCCCTGTGCCTCTTTTGCTATTGTTTCTTTATTGTCTCTATTGTTCCTTTTTAATTCTTCATTCTCCACTTTTACTTCTCTTAACTGTCTTTTTAGGTCTTCTATTTCATCAGTTAAGTTTTTGTTCGCCTTCTCTAGTTCTTCCAATTTTTCAAACCTCTCGGCAATTTTTGACATCTTGCCAAACCTAATCTCCCAATGCTCAGTCATTTGTTCAAGTTTTTCCCCCAGTTTTGCCAGTCGGGGGAGGTTGGTATCCAACGCCCCCTCATTAAATCCTTGGAAATTATTATCCTCACCTTCCATTGAACTGTTCTTATCTATGTTTCTGATCTTTACAATTTTGTTAGTCCCATCATCGAAATCCAAGTCTTCCGTTCGGCGTTTGTTTACAAGCCGTCTAGACTCTTGGACCAAGTCCTCCCCTTCCTCATTTCCTTCCATTTCCCTCAATATCCCTTCCCTTCTCCTTCCCTATCACTTCCCCACTATTCCACGAGCACTCCCCCTCCCTACAAATACAAAAAGGCACTTCCTGGATGTTGAGATCCACGTAGTTTGTCCTTTTTCTTTGGAACACCAGTTCTCGCCGTCCATTCGGTGAAAGGGTATGTGTGTGTGTGTGTGTGTGTGTGTGTGTGTGTGTGTGTGTGTGTGTGTGTGTGTGTGT